>NC_135594.1:17111339-17209479 GCF_965152235.1 Eretmochelys imbricata | reverse complement strand
TCCCGCCCGCCCACCCCAACGGCGCCTTCACCCTCCTGCTCCCCGCCCACCCCCCAACCCAACGGCGCCTTCACCCCCCGCCCCAACGGCCCCTTCACCCTCCGCCCCCCGCCCACCCCCCAACCCAACGGCGCCTTCACCCTCCTGCCCCCCGCCCACCCCCCCAACCCAACGGCCCCTTCACCCTCCTGCCCCCCGCCCACCCCCCAACCCAACGGCCCCTTCACCCCCCCCCCGCCCGCCCCGCCCACACCAAGCGCCCCTTCACCCCCCCACCCGCCCCAACCCCCAACCCAACGGCACCATCACCCCCCCGCCCGCCCACCCAACGGCGCCTTCTCCCCCCCCCGCCCACCCAACGGCCCCCCCCGCCCACCCGCCCACCCAACGGCCCCTTCGCCCCCCCGCCCGCCCAGCCCCCACCCCAACGGCGCCTTCTCCCCCCCCCGCCCTCCCGCCCACCCAACGGCGCCTTCACCCCCCGCCCGCCCACCCCCCAACCCAACGGCACCTTCTCCCACCTGCCCCCCCGCCCACCCACCCCCCAACCCAAAGGCGCCTTCTCCCACCCGCCCGCCCCCCACCCCAACGGCGCCTTCACCCTCCCGCCCACCCCCCAACCCAACGGCGCCTTCACCCGCCTGCCCCCCGCCCACACAATGGCGCCTTCACCCCCGCCTGCCCATCCCCCACCCCAACGGCACCTTCAACCACCCACCCACCATGGAAACGAACATGAGGGGGCAGCCTGTGGGGGACATGGGGCTCCCTGCTACGTGGCCAGACACTCACCAGACAGGGCTGGGCTTGGACCTTCCCTTCCCCTCACTTCCCTAATATGGTGGGACCCTCGAGCCAGGTGGCCTGGATCAGCCTCCCACAGGGGGCTGGCTGGGCTGGATTCGCTCCAGAGAGGGACAGGGAGCACTGGTGCCGAAGAGCCATGGGCCTCCCTGTCCCGGGGTCCCCGGGCGATGCTCTGACCTGCTCCCCACGAAGCCGGGCAGGACTCTGGGGGAGTCTCCTCTCGGGGAGCAGCCTGTCTGCAGGACACACAGCTCCCCCGGCTTCCCCTTCCTGGGTCTGACCCCGGAGCCTCCAGCCTCCTCTGCCCCTCCCTGCGCTTCCCCCAGCCAGTCTGCCCAGGCGGGGTCCTGGGGGGGCCAGAGGGTCCTATCCCCCAACTCCGCAGTCAGACGGGACTCTCAGCCAGCCGGGGAAACAGAAGGTTTATTAGACGACAGGAACAGGGTCTAACACAGAGCTTGTAGGTGCAGAGAACAGGACCCCTCAGCTGGGTCCATTTTGGGGGGCCATGAGCCAGACACCCCGTCTGCCCTTCACTCCATGTCCCAGCCAGCCCCAAACTGAAACTCCCTCCAGCCCCCCTCCCCTGGGCTTTGTCCCTTTCCCGGGCCAGGAGGTCACCGGATTCCTTTGTTCTCCAACCCTTTGGCTCTCACCTCGCAGGGGGGAAGGGCCCAGGCCATCAGTGGCCAGGAAACGGGGTGTCGGCCATTCTCTGTGTCCAGACCCCTGCACACACCTGCCCTCTAGGGCTCTGCAACGATCCTTCCCCCTTACTCCACCCCCTAGAGACTTAAGAACTGCCTAGGGGAAACTGAGGCACTCCCACAGTATTCAGAGGAAACATTAAGAACAGTCCCACTTCGTCACACTGCCCCGGTGCAACTGTGTGGGGGCCTTCCCAGCCTGCTAAAGGGGTCACTCCTGGGAGACTGGCTCCAGGCCAGGGCAGAGACTAGAGCTGGTGGATCCGTCACGCCCTGTAAATCCCACCACCCAACAACTCCTATATTCATCCATCCTGCAGCTCGGCCGGTGCCCCTCACTCCCGACCCGCAGCCCCTGCCAGCCCAGCCCTGCCCCCCCAGCCCTGCCGGTGCCCCTCACTCCCGACCCGCAGCCCCTGCCAGCCCAGCCCTGGGCCCCCCAGCCCTGCCGGTGCCCCTCACTCCCGACCCGCAGCCCCTGCTAGCCCAGCCCTGGGCCCCCCAGCCCTGCCGGTGCCCCTCACTCCCGACCCGCAGCCCCTGCCAGCCCAGCCCTGCCCCCCCAGCCCTGCTGGTGCCCCTCACTCCCGACCCGCAGCCCCTGCCAGCCCAGCCCTGCCCCCCCAGCTCTGCCGGTGCCCCTCACTCCCGACCCGCAGCCCCCTGCCAGCCCAGCCCTGCCCCCCCAGCCCTGCCGGTGCCCCTCACTCCCGACCCGCAGCCCCTGCCAGCCCAGCCCTGCCCCCCCAGCCCTGCCGCTGCCCCTCCACTCCCGACCCGCAGCCCCTGCCAGCCCAGCCCTGGGCCCCCCAGCCCTGCCGGTGCCCCTCACTCCCGACCCGCAGCCCCTGCTAGCCCGGCCCTGCCCCCCCCAGCCCTGCTGGTGCCCCTCACTCCCGACCCGCAGCCCCTGCCAGCCCAGCCCTGCCCCCCCAGCCCTGGCAGTGCCCCTCACTCCCGACCCGCAGCCCCTGCCAGCCCAGCCCTGCCCCCCCAGCCCTGCTGGTGCCCCTCACTCCCGACCCGCAGCCCCTGCCAGCCCAGCCCTGCCCCCCCAGCTCTGCTGGTGCCCCTCACTCCCGACCCGCAGCCCCTGCCAGCCCAGCCCTGCCCCCTCAGCTCTGCTGGTGCCCCTCACTCCCGACCCGCAGCCCCTGCCAGCCCGGCCCTGGGCTCCCCCCAGCCCCGCCGGTGCCCCTCACTCCCGACCCGCAGCCCCTGCCAGCCCAGCCCCTGCCCCCCCAGCCCTGCCGGTGCCCCTCACTCCCGACCTGCAGCCCCTGCCAGCCCAGCCCTGCCCCCCCAGCCCTGCCGGTGCCCCTCACTCCCGACCCGCAGCCCCTGCCAGCCCAGCCCTGCCCCCCCAGCCCTGCCGGTGCCCCTCACTCCCGACCCGCAGCCCCTGCCAACCCAGCCTGCCCCCCCAGCCCTGCCGGTGCCCCTCACTCCCGACCCGCAGCCCCTGCTAGCCCAGCCCTGGGCCCCCCAGCCCTGCCGGTGCCCCTCACTCCCGACCCGCAGCCCCTGCTAGCCCAGCCCTGGGCCCCCCAGCCCTGCCGGTGCCCCTCACTCCCGACCCGCAGCCCCTGCTAGCCCAGCCCTGGGCCCCCCAGCCTTGCCGGTGCCCCTCACTCCCGACCCGCAGCCCCTGCTAGCCCAGCCCTGGGCCCCCCAGCCCTGCCTGGTGTCCCTCACTCCCGACCCGCAGCCCTGCCAGCCCAGCCCTGGGCCCCCAGCCCTGCTGGTGCCCCTCACTCCCGACCCGCAGCCCCTGCTAGCCCAGCCCTGGGCCCCCCAGCCCTGCCGGTGCCCCTCGCTCCCGACCCGCAGCCCCTGCTAGCCCAGCCCTGGGCCCCCAGCCCTGCTGGTGCCCCTCACTCCCGACCCGCAGCCCCTGCTAGCCCAGCCCTGGGCCCCCAGCCCTGCCGGTGCCCCTCACTCCCGACCCGCAGCCCCTGCTAGCCCAGCCCTGGACCCCCAGCCCTGCCGGTGCCCCTCGCTCCCCCCGCTGGTTGCTCGGTGTCTGGGTGGCTCATTCGCGCATTGAGAGCAGCTGCTGGGAACTACCAGGGCAGCTGAACGCGCCTGCTCCGGGGGGGGGGGAGGGGGCAGCACACAGGGGGCTGCGGGGGCCAATCCTGCCCTGGGAAAAAGGGAGAAGGGATTGAATCCCAGCAGAGCAATGGGCCCATGGACTGCAGGATTGGGGGGGGTGATGTGTTGCTCTAACCACTAGACCCCACTCCCTTCCCCGAGCCAGGGAGAGAACCCAGGAGTCCTGGCTCCCAGCCCCCACCTCCTCTGACCCACTAGCCCCCACTCCCCCCGGCCCCAAGCCAGGGAGAGAACCCAGGAGTCCTGGCTCCCAGACCCCCCTGCTCTGACCCACTAGAGTGGGGCCAAGGGATCTTTTCTTTTAGTGACCTCAGAACGTCAGGGTATGAATTTTTCCTCCCACTGGAAATATGGCACATTCATTCCTTAAATGTGACCAGCCCCCACCCTGTGCCCCAGCACAGCGCCCCCCAGCACCCAGCCCTGCCTGCCGGGGAGAGCACCCCTCACCGAGCCCCCCAGCTCCAGCACCCCCTAGGTTAGGTCTGGGGCTCAGTAGAGCCAGTCTTGGGGGAGCTGGATTCCTCCGACCCCTGAGCCATTCTTACCGCCCTTGCCAGGTGTTCTGTGATAGACGCCTGCTGGCTCCGGCACATTCCCCCTCTTGCTCCATCCACCCCTGCCCCCTCCCTGCCGCTTCTGGGGACCCCAGGGACCCCCACTTCCACTCCACACCCAGCCTGGGGGTCATGGAGCATGGGGGAGTCCGGGCCCTGCACCCCTCTTCCTGGGATTCACCGGCACTCTCTGCCAGCCAGGAAAACGGGAGGTTTATCAGACAATAGCGACACCGTCCAAAACAGAGCTTGTGGGTACAACCAGGACCCCTCAGTCAAGTCCTTCTGCGGGAGCAGGGAGCTTAGACCCCAGCCCTGGGGTTCCCTGCGTTCCTCCCCCCAGCCCCAAACTGAAACTAAACCCCCCCAGCAGGTTCCCTGCTGCAGCCTCCGTCCACATTCCTGGGCAGAGGTGTCACCTCCCCCTCCCCTTCCTGGCTCAGGGGACCGGCTCTCAGGTCTCCCCTCCCCAGGGCACATTCCCAGGTCAACACTCCCCCCCCTGCTGAGTCACATCGTCACATCTCTCCCCCCTTCGAGACCGAACTGAGCGGGGTCACTGTGACCAGTGACCTGGGGAAGTTCGGGGCCCCCTCTCCGGGACAGCGCGTCCGCTATCAGGTTGGCCCTTCCCTTCACGTGGACCACGTCCATGTCGTAATCCTGCAGGAGCAGGCTCCATCTCAGGAGCTTGGCGTTGGCTCCTTTCATCTGGTGCAGCCAGGTCAGGGGAGAGTGGTCGGTGTAGACGGTGAAGTGTTGCCCGAAGAGATAGGGCTCTAGTTTCTTGAGGGCCCTCACCATGGCCAGGCTCTCCTTCTCGATGGCCGCGTAGTGTTGCTCCCGGGGTAGCAACTTCTTGCTCAGGTACACGATGGGGTGTCTCTCCCCCTTTTCATCCTCCTGCATTAACACCGCCCCCAGTCCCGTGTCGGAGGCGTCGGTGAACACCACAAAGGGCTTGTCAAAGTCTGGGTTTGCCAGGACTGGGCCACTGACCAGAGCCTCCTTCAGCGCCCGGAAAGCCTCCTGGCACTTTCTTGTCTGGCTTCCCCTTCTTGCATAGCTCAGTGATGGGGGTGGCTATGGCGCTAAAGTGGGGCACAAATCTTCGGTAGTATCCTGCCATCCCAATAAAGGCTTGGACGTGCTTTTTGGTGTGGGGAGCGGGCCAGGCTCTGATCACCTCCACCTTGGCTGGTTCCGGCTTTAGGCGGCCGCTCCCCACCCGATGGCCCAGGTAAGATACTTCCGCCATCCCCACCTTGCACTTCTCCGCTTTTACAGTCAGCCCAGGCCCCTGGAGTCGGTCCAGCACTTGTCTAACCTGGGACACGTGGTCCTCCCAGGTCTGGCTAAAGACACAGATGTCATCAATATACGCCACGGCAAAACTCTCCATCCCCCTCAGGAGCTGGTCCACTAGGCGCTGGAAGGTGGCCGGTGCTCCCTTGAGGCCGACAGGCAGGGTCAGGAACTCATAGAGCCCCAGAGGGGTGATAAAGGCCGATTTCAGCCGGGCATCTGCATCCAGCGGCACTTGCCAGTAGCCCTTTGTAAGGTCCATGGTGGTAAGGTACCGAGCTCCTCCCAGCTTGTCTAGGAGCTCGTCCGGCCTGGGCATGGGGTAGGCATCAGATACAGTGATGGCATTGAGCTTCCGATAGTCCACACAGAACCGGACCGACCCATCCTTTTTGGGGACCAGCACCACCGGCGAGGCCCAAGGGCTGGCGGATGGCTGGATCACCCCCAAAGCCAGCATGTCCCGGACCTCTCTTTCCAGGTCCTGAGCAGTTTTCCCTGTGACTCGGAAGGGGGAGCATCTTATCGGCGGGTGCGACCCGGTCTGCACCCGGTGGACAGTCAGATTAGTGCGTCCAGGCTGGTTGGAAAACAGCTGTCGGTACGGATGCAGCACCCCCCTGACCTCAGCTTGCTGGGCAGGGGTTAGCTGATCCGAGAGGGGAATTGTGTCCATGGGGGAACCAGCTCCAGTCCCAGGGAATAGATCTACTAAAGGGTCATCTCCCTGCTCTTCCCACTGTCCACACACGGCCAACACCACATTCCCCCTGGCATAATATGGCTTCATCATATTCACAAGGTACACCCGGCGGTGGTGCGCCCGGTTCGACAGATCCACCACATAGTTTACCTCATTGAGCTGCTTGACAACCTTGAAAGGGCCCTCCCAGGCGGCCTGTAGTTTGTTCTTTCTCACGGGGATGAGAACCATCACCGGATCCCCGGTGGCGTAGGCCCGGGCCCGCGCCGTGCGGTCATACCAGACCTTCTGCTTCCTCTGGGCTCGGGCCAGATTCTCCCTGGCCAGGCCCATGAGTTCAGCCAGTCTCTCTCGGAAGATCAGGACATACTCCACCACTGACTCTCCATCGGGAGTGGCCTTCCCCCTCCCACTCGTCTCTCATCAGGTCCAGGGGGCCCCTCACCCTCCTGCCATATAACAGTTCGACAGGCGAAAATCCGGTAGACTCCTGGGGCACCTCCCTGTACGCGAACAGCAGGTGAGGTAAGTACTTGTCCCAATCCTGCGGGTGCTGGTTCATAAAGGTTTTCAGCATCATCTTTAGCTTCCTATTGAACCTCTCTACCAGCCCACTGGAATGGGGGTGATAAGCTGAGGCCCAGTTGTGCCGGACTCCACATTTCTCCCACAAGCACCGGAGCAGGGCCGACATGAAGTTGGAGCCTTGGTCTGTCAAGACTTCCTTGGGGAACCCCACTCGGCTGAAAATGGTCAGGAGCGCATCGGCCACGGTGTCTGCTTCAATGGAAGCTAAGGGCACTGCCTTGGGGTAGCGGGTGGCAAAATCTACCACCACCAGAATGTATTTCTTCCCCGACTGGGTCGTCTTGCTGAGAGGTCCCACGGTGTCCATGGCCACCTTCTGGAAAGGCTCCTCTGTGATGGGCAAAGGCCTCAAAGCCGCTTGCCCCTTGTCCCGGGCCTTCCCCACCCTCTGACAGGGGTCACAGGACCGGCAATACTGCCGGACCGTGGTAAAGACCCCGGGCCAGTAAAAGTTCTGTAGCAACCTCTGCCGGGTGCGCCGGATTCCCTGGTGCCCTGCGAGGGGGATGTCATGGGCCAGGTACAGGAGCTTGCGGCGATACTTCTGGGGGACCCCCAGCTGCCTCCTGATCCCACAGGACTGTACTTCCCTTGTGGGAGCCCATTCTCGGTACAGGAACCCCTTCTCCCACAGGAACCTCTCCTGGCAGCCTCTCCTCATGGTCCGTCCCACACTGAGGTTGGCCAGGTCCCTGAGCTTCCGCAAGGAGGGATCTTTCCTCAACTCGGCCTGGAACTCAGCGGCTGGGGAAGGGATGGGGCCCAGTTCCCCCTCAGTGGCCAGGTCTGAGGCCTCAGCCTCTCTGAGCCGTGCCCCTCGGCGCTCCCTCCCCACCAGGGTAGGGTCCTGCATCTCCGGTGTGGTACCCTCCCCAAGGTCAGGGTGCAGTGCCCCTCGCCGGCTCTGGCTACGGGTCACAACCAGGGCGATCTGGGGCTTGCTTGGCCAGTCCTCTAGGTCTCCCCCCATCAAAACTTCTGTGGGCAAATGGTGGTGCACCCCCACATCCTCGGGGCCCTCCTTGGCCCCCCATTTCAGGTGTACCCTTGCCACGGGCACCTTAAATGGGGTCCCGCCCACCCCTGTCAGGGTCAGGTAGGTGTTGGGCACCACCCGATCTGGGGCCACCACCTCGGGCCGGGCCAGCGTCACCTCCGCGCCCGTATCCCAGTATCCATTGACCTTCCTCCCATCCACCTCCAGGGGAACAAGGCACTCTCTCCGGAGGGACAGCCCCGCGCACGATTGTGAAGACCCCCGTCTGGTTGGGGACAGGAGTCTTGGAGATGGCTGGCCACCACTCCAGCTGCTCCCAGATCCTCCCCAATCTGGGTCAGGAATCTGTTCCTTCGAGCGGTCATCCTCCTCCAGCCGCACGATGAACTGTGCCTTGGTGAACTTCCCAATGCGCAACCCTCTCTTTCTGCACCGGGTTACGGTGTCCTTCTTAAGGAGACGGTGACAGGCCATCACTCCGCTCCCCCCAAGTTGTTGTGGACTCACAGGCCTGTGTGCTCTCAGCTCCCCACGGTTTCCAGGGAGAACCCCTAGTGTGCCAGCCCTTCTCGAGGTCACCCCCTCTTTGCCAGGGTCGAGCGGCAGACTCCTCCGGCCCTGGGACCACTCGCTGCAATCCCCCGGGGGACCCTATTACTGCAAAAGTCCTTCTCTCTCCCAGGGCCAAGCCGCAGGCTCCTCCGCCCCAAAACTGCTCAGTCCCCAGGGAGACCCCATTACTGCACAGTCCTTCTCGCTGGTCACACACTCCCAGGGGTTAACCGCCCCCCGAAACCGCTCCTCTCTGAGCCTTCAGCACGCCTGGTCCCCGTCAATCCCCCTGTTTTACTGTTCCCCAGTCACTTACTGCAGGAACTCCCATCCACGGGGTGCAGTACATCCCACCGCTGCCACCAGTTGTCACGGAGTCCCCGGGCGATGCTCTGGGCCTGCTCCCTACGAAGCCAGGCAGGACTCTGGGGAAGCCTCCTCTACCCAGTACAAGAAGCTCACACAACTTCCACCATGCTGGAGCTGACCTCGGAGATTCAGCATCCCCGTCCACACTGTGCGCTTCCGCCCGGGCGGGCTCCTGGGGAAGCCAGAGGGTCCTGCCCCCCAACTCCGCAGTCAGACGTGACTCTCAGCCAGCCAGTAAAACAGAAGGTTTATTAGACGACAGGAACATGGTCTAACACAGAGCTTGTAGGTACAGAGAACAGGACCCCTCAGTCAGGTCTGTCTTGGGGGGCAGGGAGGTCAGAGCCCCATCTGGGCCCCCCTCCATTTCTCCAGCCAGTCCCAAACTGAAACTCTCCCACCCCTCCTCTGGCCTTTGTCCCTTTCCCGGGCCAGGAGTCACCTGATCTCTTTGTTCCCCAGCCCCTTCAGTCGGCACCTTGCAGGGGAGGGGCCCAGGCCATCAGTGGCCAGGAGACAGGGTGTCGGCCATTCTGCGTGCAGACACCATCACACTGGCCCCCTAGGGCTCTGCGAGAATCACCCCCCTGATCCCACCACCTAAATACTTAAGAAAGGCCTAGGGGAAACTGAGGCACCCACCCAGTATTCAGAGAAAACATTAAGAACAGTCCCACTTCGTCACACCTCTGCGCCCTCTCCCGGGGACTCTCACGTGCGAGGGCAAAGTACAAGAATTTCTGCCCCTTGCAGGGGGAGACAGAGGAGGTGGAGGAGCTGGGTGGCTCCATCAATCGCCGTGAGCCCCCGATGGGACGCGGCTGCGACACGCCAAGGGAAACCGGGACGTTCGAGTGCCATGCCTGGAACCCCATGTCTGAGACGAGCCCAGAGCGGGCCGGGTACAGAGAACGGCGGGGCCGGGAGCCGATCTCCCGAGGAGGGGGTTCCTGGGTTGGGCTGAGAGGGGCTGGCCGCCCCCCAGGGATACGGGGGGGGGGAGTTAAGGAGACGCTGGGATAAACTAGCCAGGGACCCGCCGAGGCAAGGACAGGGAAGGCCAGGATGGGGAAGACGGGTCTGACCCTCAGCAGACGGGGGAGGGGGGGCAGATGGAGCTAGGGCAGGTTAGGGAGGGGACAATGCAACGGGAGGGTCTGGGAGAAGCTCCCCCGCACGGCCCAGGACCCTTCCCCCCGATGCTCCAAGCTGGGAGGTTTCCCCAGCTGTGCCTTCGCCCTGGGGTTTCCCAGCTGGTTGGTTCAGTTCCATTGGGAAACCGCTTGTAACCCCCACTCTGCCCACCACCCCCAAATCCTTCCAAGGGCTTTGCTAGGCAGCCCCATGGAGAGAGGCTATGGGAACACAGCCCCCTGCCCCAGCCCTGCCGGTGCCCCTCACTCCCGACCCGCAACCCCTGCTAGTCCGGCCCTGCCCCCCGCAGCCCCGCTGGTGCCCCTCACTCCCGACCCACAGGCCCTTCTAGCCCAGCCCCGGGCTCCCCCAGCCCTGCCGGTGCCCCTCACTCCCGACCCGCAGCCCCTGCTAGCCCGGCCCTGGGCTCCCCCCAGCCCCGCCGGTGCCCCTCACTCCCGACCCGCAGCCCCTGCCAGCCCGGCCCTGGGCCCCCCAGCTCTGTCGGTGCCCCTCACTCCCGACCCGCAGCCCCTGCCAGCCCAGCCCTGCCCCCCGCAGCCCCGCCGGTGCCCCTCACTCCCGACCCGCAGCCCCTGCCAGCCCAGCCCTGCCCCCCCCAGCCCCACCGGTGCCCCTCACTCCCGACCCGCAGCCCCTGCCAGCCCAGCCCTGCCCCCCCCAGCCCTGCCGGTGCCCCTCACTCCCGACCCGCAGCCCCTGCCAGCCCAGCCCTGCCCCCCGCAGCCCCGCCGGTGCCCCTCACTCCCGACCTGCAGCCCCTGCCAGCCCAGCCCTGCCCCCCCGGGGCTACATTAGACGGCGGGGCGGGGCGGGGCGGGGCCGGGGCAAACCCAAGAGTCCATCGCACCCTGTCCCCGGCGGGCAGAGCGCTCGGCCTCTCCTCCCCCACGGACCCCCCCGTCGCTGTCACTCACGGCGCAGCAGCCAATGGGAGCCGCGCAGGGGCCGCCCTGAGCCCGCCCCCGCCCCTGCAGCTGCGAGTGCAGCCGGCCGGAGCAATGCGGCAAAGCCGGGGGTGGGGGCGACAAGACCCCCCCGGGCTCCAGCCACGGACCCCCCCCAATCCGGCCCCCCGGTTCCAGCCACGGAGCCCCCCAGTCCGGACCCCTGGATCCAGCCATGGACCCCCCCCAATCCGGCCCCCCGGTTCCAGCCACGGAGCCCCCCAATCCGGACCCCTGGATCCAGCCATGGACCCCCCCAAATCCGGCCCCCCGGTTCCAGCCACGGAGCCCCCCAATCCGGACCCCTGGATCCAGCCATGGACCCCCCCCAATCCGGCCCCCCGGTTCCAGCCACGGAGCCCCCCAATCCGGACCCCTGGATCCAGCCATGGACCCCCCCCAATCCGGCCCCCCGGTTCCAGCCACGGAGCCCCCCAATCCGGACCCCTGGATCCAGCCACGGACCCCCCCAAATCCGGCCCCCCCGGTTCCAGCCACGGACCCCCCCAATCCGGACCCCTGGATCCAGCCACGGACCCCCATCCGGCCCCAGGATCCAGCCTCCGCCCCCCCAAATCCGGGCCCCAAATCCAGCCTTGGACCCCAAACAACCTCCTGGGTCCATCCTCTGCCTCCAGCATCCAGCCCCCCACCAAGATCCAGCCCCTGGCCCCCAAACCAACCCACTGCCCCCCACAATCCAACCAGTGACCCCCCAAGTGCCATCCTGTGCATCGCAATATCCATCCATCCATCCACGGCCACCACAGCCCACGCCCTGCACTCAGACTGCTCTGGCCCTGAGGCCCCCGGTCCATCCGTCCGCTGCCCATCCACTGAGCCAGCCACCTCCTGATCCCCAGACACCCCCTCATCTATCTATCTATCTATCCTCAGAAATATTCCTCTATCCATCCATCCACCCCAATGCTTTCAACACCCTACATCCATCCATCCACGGCCACCACAGCCCACGCCCTGCACTCAGACTCCTCTGGCCCTGAGGCCCCCGGTCCATCCGTCCGCTGCCCACCCACTGAGCCAGCCACCTCCTGATCCCCAGACACCCCCCATCTATCTATCTATCTATCCTCAGAAATATTCCTCTATCCATCCATCCACCCCAATACTTTCAACACCCTACATCCATCCATCATTTAGAGAGTCCAGTGGAGGGCAACGAGAAGAATTAGGGGGCTGGAGCACACGACTTATGAGGAGAGGCTGAGGGAACTGGGATTGTTTAGTCTGCGGAAGAGAAGAATGAGGGGGGATTTGATAGCTGCTTTCAAATACCTGAGAGGGGGTTCCAAAGAGGATGGATCTAGACTGTTCTCAGTGGTAGCAGATGACAGAACGAGGAGTAATGGTCTCAAGTTGCAGTGGGGGAGGTTTAGGTTGGATATTAGGAAAAACTTTTTCACTAGGAGGGTGGTGAAGCCCTGGAATGGGTTCCCTAGGGGGGTGGTGGAATCTCCTTCCTTAGAAGTTTTTAAGGTCAGGCTTGACAAAGCCCTGGCTGGGATGATTTAATTGGGGATCGTTCCTGCTTTGAGCAGCGGGTGGGATTCGATGACCTCCTGAGGTCCCTTCCAGCCCTGATAGTCTATGAGTCTATGATTCTATGATTTATGCATCTAACTCCTAAATAATCCTCCATCCATCCATCCACCTGCATACTTATCTGTCTGTTGATCTATCTGACTTTCTAGTGCTCATGCATACCTCTCTATCCATCCGTCCATCCAAGCCCATAAATTCCTATCTATGCATCCACTCATAGATCTGTTCCCACCCACTCTCCTGCATCTATCCATCCATCCATCTACCCCATATCCATCCATCTATCTCTTCCCATCCATCCATCCATCATCCATCTAACTGCTAAATACTGCTCCCTCCATCCACGGCCACCAAGCTGACCCATCCATCCTGCCTAAGTACACCCTATTTACCGTTCTATCCCACCGTCTCCACCTCTCTCCCCACCCAATATACCGCTCTTTATTTATCCCTCCAGCCATCCCAGCCCAACAATTCCCAACTCATCCATTCACCCCCACACCTCTATCCGTCCATCAATCCAAATATACCCCTTCCTCCCTCCCTCATCTGTGTACCCTCATACTTAACTCCACCTCCATCCATCCCCCCATATTGCTATCCACCCATCCCCCATACCTCTATCCATCCATCCATCCATCTATCCATCCATCCATCCACCCATCCACTGACACCATACTTATCCATCCATCCATCCCCCATACCTCTATCCATCCATCCATCCCCTGATCCCTCTACCCATCCATCCCCTCATTGCCCCATACCTCTAACCATCCATCCATCCATCCACCCATCCACTGACACCATACTTATCCATCCAGCCCCCATCCATCCATCCATCCATCCATCCATCCACTGACACCATACTTATCCATCCAGCCCCCATCCATCCATCCATCCATCCATCCATTGACACCATACTTATCCATCCATCCATCCCCCATACCTCTATCCATCCATCCATCCCCTGATCCCTCTACCCATCCATCCCCTCATTGCCCCATACCTCTAACCATCCATCCATCCATCCACCCATCCACTGACACCATACTTATCCATCCATCCATCCATCCATCCATCCATCCATCCATCCATCCATCCATCCATCCACTGACACCATACTTATCCATCCAGCCCCCATCCATCCATCCATCCATCGACACCATACTTATCCATCCATCCATCCCCCATACCTCTATCCATCCATCCATCCCCTGATCCCTCTATCCATCCATCCCCTCATTGCCCCATACCTCTATCCATCCATCCATCCCCACACCTGTATCCATCCATCTCTCCATACCTCTATCAACCCATCCCTCCCTCCCTCCATTCCAGGGATTCTCTGAGCCCAGTGGCCAGAAAACAATGGGGTCTCATTTTGTGGCAGGCCCCCAGAGCCCTCTCCCCTCTCTGTGGCTTGCACTGGGGGTGTCGGGCTGAAGCAGACCCCCCACCCTCACTGACTGCAGGAGGCTTGTGCTGCAGTGGGGGTGGGGCGGGGAGACCCTCGCTGGCTAGGAAACACCGCTGCCCCCCCCCGGTTCTCTGCAGCTCCCCCCCCCGCACGGGCCAGGTGAGCCCCCCCCCCGAGGGTGTCTCTGTCCCCTTGACACCCCGGCCGGCTTTGCCAATAATGCTCCGCGAACGACCCCACTGCGCGGGGGGTGGGGGGGGCCGCTGGCAGAGCTGGGCGCTGCGGGAGGGTGCGTGTGGGGGGGAATGACATGCAAGGGGGAGCAGGTTGGGAGAATTATGAACTGCGGGTGGGGGGGGGTCAATGCAACCTGCCGACCCTTGCAACAAGGGGTTTCTGTCCACCCCCCCGTCAATAATCGCTCCCCCCACACATTCCTCCCTGCTCTGCCCCCCCCAGCCCCCTCCTGCAGGCAGCTCTGCAGTGAACAGCCCATCCCCCCCAATACACAGCATCTCTGCACCGGACACGGAATATGGGCGCTGCGGGGGGGGATTTTCTCCACCGTCCCCCCCTCCAGCCCCTGCAGATCCATCCATCCTGCCAAGCGAGGGGGGTCCCCAATCCGGGACCCCCCCCAATCGCATCCGAGAGAAGCATCGAGAGCTGGCTACTTACCAGGCCATGCTGCAGCCGGCGCGGGGCGGGGGGGCGGGGGGGACGCTCCCGGCTTCCCCACGGCCGTGGGGCGGGGTCCTGTGTGGGGCCGAGGGCGCGGCAGGCTCCGGGATCCCCGCCTGGCTTTACATGGTGCAGCGATGGTGCGGTCCCCGGGGCTGGTCCAGATGCTGAGGCGGAGATGGGGGGGGCGGGGGGGCGGGGGGAGGAGCAGGTGACAGCGGCAGCGGAGAGGCCCGGTGCTTCCTCCTCCCCCCGCCCCACCCAGAAGGGGTCCCCGTCCCCCCCCGGAAAGAGAGGGTAGGGACCCCCCAGGCACTCCCGGCGCTGGGCCGGGGGCGGGGGGGCGATGGGAGGAAGGATGCTGCAGGAGGACTGGAGGCATCGCCCCCCCCGACAGCAAAATAGCGCCCCCTAGTGTCCGACACTGACCGCCAGGGCAGCCCCCCATCAGCCTGGGACCCAGGGGACCCCCCATTAACCTGGGACCCGGGGGACCCCCCCATCAGCCTGGGACCCAGGGCCCCCCCATTAACCTGGGAGTCAGGGGGCCCCCCATCAACCTGAGACCCAGGGGCCCCCATCAGCCTGGGTCCCAGGAGCCCCCCATTAACCTGAAACCTAGGGGCCCCCATTAACCTGAGACCCAGGGGACCCCCCATTAACCTGGGAGTCAGGGGGCCCCCCATCAGCCTGGGACCCAGGGCCCCCCCATTAACCTGGGAGTCAGGGGGTCCCCCATCAACCTGAGACCCAGGGGCCCCCATCAGCCTGGGTCCCAGGGGCCCCCCATTAACCTGGGACCCAGGGGACCCCCCATCAGCCTGGGTCCCAGGGGCCCCCATTAACCTGGGACCCAGGGGACTCCCCATCAGCCTGGGACCCAGGGGCCCCCCATTAACCTGGGACCCAGGGGACCCCCCCTTCACCATGTCAAGCGCGGCGAGCTCCCCGCTCTGGAGAAAGAAGGGGCCTTGGGGCACCCCAGAGACGGACACAAGGACGGGAGCAGAGGCCTCCGTGAGCGGCAGCCCCGCCTGGGACGGGGGACGGGGCAGGGGGAGCAGAGGGGGCAGATCCTGAAGGGGGGAAGGAGGGAAATGAAGGTGGGAGGCGGATAGGAACTGGGAAGGGACCATGGGGCAGGACAGGTGTCGACGTATGGACAGACAGACAGGGGTGTGTGCGGCTAGAGAGCGATCGGGATAGGGGACAAATGGAGGGAGGGAAACAGGGCTGTGGGGGGAAGGACGGATGGGCGGAGGGGGGATGGAGGGATGGAGGGAGGGATACAGGGCTGTGGGGGGAAGGACAGATGGGCGGAGGGGGGATGGAGGGATGGAGGGAGGGATACAGGGCCCTGTGGGGATGGAGGGATGGAGGGAGGGATACAGGGCTGTGGAGGGAAGGACAGATGGGCGGAGAGGGGATGGAGGGAGGGATACAGGGCTGTGGGGGATGGAGGGATGGAGGGAGGGATACAGGGCTGTGGAGGGAAGGACGGATGGGCAGAGGGGGGATGGAGGGATGGAGGGAGGGATACAGGGCTGTGGGGGGAAGGACGGATGGGCGGAGGGGGGATGGAGGGATGGAGGGAAGGAGACAGGGCTGTGGGGGGATGGACGGATGGGCGGAGTGGGGATGGAGGGAAGGATACAGGCCTGTGGGGGGATGTAGGGATGGATACAGGGTTGTGGGGGATGGAGGGATGGAGGAAGAGATACAGGGCTGTGGGGGGATGGAGGGATGGAGGGAGGGATACAGGGCTGTGGAGGGAAGGACAGATGGGCGGAGAGGGGATGGAGGGAGGGATACAGGGCTGTGGGGGGATGGAGGGAAGGAGACAGGGCTGTGGGGGGATGGAGGGATGGAGGGAGGGATACAGGGCTGTGGAGGGAAGGACGGATGGGCAGAGGGGGGATGGAGGGATGGAGGGAGGGATACAGGGCTGTGGGGGATGGGGGGATGGAGGGATGGAGGGAAGGAGACAGGGCTGTGGGGGGATGGAGGGAAGGAGACAGGGCTGTGGGGGGATGGACGGATGGGCGGAGGGTGGATGGAGGGATGGAGGGAAGGATACAGGCCTGTAGGGGGATGGAGGGATGGATACAGGGCTGTGGGGGATGGAGGGATGGAGGGAGGGATACAGGGCTGTGGGGGGAAGGACGGATGGGCAGAGGGGGGATGGAGGGATGGAGTGAAGGAGACAGGGTTGTGGGAGGATGGAGGGAGGGATACAGGGCTGTGGGGGGATGGGGGGATGGAGGGATGGAGGGAAGGAGACAGGGCTCTGGGGGGATGGAGGGATGGGCGGAGGGGGGATGGAGGGATGGAGGGAAGGATACAGGCCTGTGGGGGGATGGAGGGATGGATTCAGGGTTGTGGGGGCTGGAGGGAGAGATACAGGGCTATGGGGGGATGGAGGGATGGAGGGAGGGATACAGGGTTGTGGGGGATGGTGGGATGGAGGGAGGGATACAGGGCTGTGGAGGGAAGGACGGATGGGCGGAGGGGGGATGGAGGGATGGAGGGAAGGATACAGGGCTGTGGGGGGATGGAGGGAGGGATACAGGGTTGTGGGGGATGGAGAGATGGAGGAAGAGATACAGGGCTGTGGGGTGATGGAGGGATGGAGGGAGGGATACAGGGCTGTGGAGGGAAGGACGGATGGGCGGAGGGGGGATGGAGGGAGGGATACAGGGCTGTGGGGGGATGGAGGGAAGGAGACAGGGCTGTGGGGGGATGGAGGGATGGAGGGATGGAGACAGGACTGTGGGGGGAAAGACGGATGGGCGGAGCGGGGATGGATACCAGGGTCGGGCTGAGCCGTCCATGGCTCCAGGCCGTCTCCTGGCACCGGGCTGGGTCCGGGCCGGGTGCAGAGGCCCGAGGAGCCGGGTTCTGTGGGTCCTGGGGCCGGAGCCAGGTTCTCCCAGCCTGGGGCGCAGGCGGGGCCGGGGCCGGAGCCGTCCAGCTGAGCAGCCACGGGGCTGGGCGGGGGGCGCTGTTCCCTGGCAGGCAGGGACGGGCTGTGAGGAGTGGGATGGGGGCTCTGTGGGGGGCTCTGTAGGGGGTTCCGTGGGGGGCTCCCTGGGGTGGGGGGCTCGGGGAGGCACTGTGGGGCGTGGGGCTCGGGGGCAGTCTCTCTCTCTTTCTTCTGGTCCCAAACCCCGGCACCCGGCTCCATCTGCCCTTCGCGCTGGTTGCAATTTCGATGCTCGGTTCCCCCATCCCAGCGCCCAGGCCCCCCATCCTGGAAAAGTGGGGGGCTGGATGCCATCCATGGAGACCTGCCCCAGCCGGCCTGGCCCGCCCTGGGGCCGGGAGGGAGCCGCACCCCCCCAGAGAGGCCAGGCCCCTGCCCCACTCCCTGCCCCCCAAGCCGGCCAGTCCCACCCTGGGTCCAGGGGGGGAGGCGTGCCCCCCAGAGGGGCCAGGCCCCTGCCCCCTCCCGCAGACCCGGCCACGCCATGCAGGGGCGCAACAGAATCCGACGCTAAATAACTTTTATTCGCCGCTGTTCTCGGCGTGTCTCTTGCACACTTTACACACACAGTCACTACCGCCGGGGGGGGGCTGCCGGGGGGGGCAGCTCGGGGTGCCGGGGGGGTGAACTCTGAGGATGGCAGGGAGGTGCTGGGCACCCCATCCCACAGGTACCCGGCCGTCCGGACCCCATCCTGGGGGGCGCCCCCTCTCCATGGCCCGGCAGGCCCTGGCCACCGCTGCCCCAGCCTGAGGGAATCGGGCCTTGACATGGCTGGATCAGGGCCCCAGCTGGAAGAAGGGAAAACCCAGGAGGCCGAAAGTTGGTGCAAAGCAGGAAGTTTCCTGTCCCCGCGGGTCTTTGAAGAAGCAGGGCTGTAAATCCGCCCCCCCCCCCCCCAGCAACAGCTGCCCCCCATGAGTTCCGCGGCCACCCCCGTGGGGGCCATTTGGGGCGGGGGGCCAGCGGTGCTCTGCTCTCACAGGGGGCTTGCGAGGTGAGCGCTGCGGAATCGCACAGGAAACGTTTGTATTAATTCGTGCAGAACGGAGCGAGCTTTGTGTGCAGAGGGTTTGCCACATGGGGGCCGGGGGATTCTTTTGCACCAGCTTTGCACGATCTCCTCTTGTCTTTTCCACGTTTTTGCCTTTGCCAGATTTTCACAAGCCGCTTTGCGCATTTTGCACGATCGGCGGCCCTGT
The DNA here is from genome assembly GCF_965152235.1 of Eretmochelys imbricata. Taxonomy (NCBI): domain Eukaryota; kingdom Metazoa; phylum Chordata; order Testudines; family Cheloniidae; genus Eretmochelys; species Eretmochelys imbricata. The sequence goes on along the minus strand of NC_135594.1, from coordinate 17,190,831 downwards.
TTTCTGCAATATTTTCAGTGACTGTTTGCGACGTTTGGGCCAGAATTTGCCATTATGTTTCTTGTCAATGGTTACAGGCTGGTTTTAATATTTATTTCACCAGCTGTTTTCCGGTTTCTTCATGACTTTTGGGGGTGCCATTTTGTGCAGATCTTTGAGAGTTGGTGCAAGTTTGAAAATATTTTTAAAACCAATGTTTGCCCTTTTCTCTGTGACATTCTTGGGTTTTATCGCCAAGTTGTCACTGGTTTGCAAAACTGTCGAGCATTTTCACACACATGCATTCACTGCATTCAAGACTTTCTTCAAGCCATTTGCCATTTCCTGCGTGACAGCGTGAGCCATTCCCCCTTTCTCATCCAAATTTCTTCGTTTTCTTTTGCAATTTTTCCAATGACTTTTTTGCAAAGTACTTTTGTACTTTACTGCAAAATTTAATTTTTCGGAGGTAAAATTTTCTTGGATTTTCACTCACAATTACAGGGGGGTTGGTCTGGTTCTTGTAGCGAAGCTCATGCATGTGTACGCAAATGTCCGATGCACTTTTTGCACTTTTCTTCCTGACTTTCCTTTTTTTCAATCTTTTCATGCAAACGTGGCAGGACCTCTTTTGCAAAATTGTTACAATTTCCTCCATGACGCTTTTAGGGCAAAATATTCATGCAAATGTGTGTCCCCAAAATGTGCAATATTCTCCGTGGCTTTGGTGCGCCAGTTTCCTGGCCGCTTCTCGGCAATTTGCAAGGAAGTCAGCCAGGAAAATTCCCCTGCAGGCTGGTGAAGGGCTTTGGGTTTTGTTGCGACAATTGTGACAAATTTTCTCCATTTTTCACCCTCCATTTTCTCCCTGATGGTTTCAAGATTTTCTTTGTCAATTGGTTTGCAATTCTCTTGCAAGATTTTGTCACCTGCGGGGGCTTCCCCCGCCCCCGCCCAACTTGCAAAATTGTAACTGGTTTGGGGCCAAACCCTCAACCTTCCCATCCCGTTTGCATGACTTGGGGGGCAAGCGGTCCCGGGGGTGCTTGGGGCGGGGGGAGTTGGGGAACTTTCCAAGGATTGGCAGTAAGATCCCAGTGGCTCCGATCCTGCCGTGCTTTGAAACTACATGGCCGGGTCCCCACCTGCCCCCCAGCCCTCTGTGGGTTGAGTCGATGCCAACGGGACAATGCAGAGTCGCTGTGGGTGGGAGCTGAGTTAGAGCCGCTCCCCGTGGCACGGAGCCCCCCAGCATGGCAGGTAATGGGGCCACAGTGCTGGACCCAACAGGCCTCTGGTTTCCCCACTCCCTGCACCCCCAGGCCCCCTGCAGCCCCCTTCTATTCCCCCTACAGGTCCCCCAGCCCCCCTCCCCACTGCACCCCCACCCTGTCCCCCTCCCCACTGCACCCCCACCCTGTCCCCCTCCCCAGCCCCCTTATTTCTTGTAGTTGCCGAACTGGAGGGCCAGGCGGCCGGTGACGCAGCGGAAGGTGGCCGGCTGCACCTCCCAGTAGGGGACCGGGTTCCCGAAGAGGCTGATTCCACTGTAATAGGCTCGCTTCACCCCGAACCCCACGGGGCAGAAATCGTTCACCCCCACCTGCGTGATGTCATTGGCGTGCAGGTATACCACCTGGGGGGAGGGGAGACGGGGGGGTCAGGCAGCACCCCCAGGCCCCCCACCCATCACCCCCCCAGACTCCCTATCACAGCCCCCAGACCCCCATCATACCCCCAAACCCCCATCACAGCCCCCCAGCACCCCCGTCTCATCACAGACCCCCATCATATCCCCCCAGACCCCCATCACAGCCCCCCAGCACCCCTGTCTCATCACAGACCCACAGACCCCCATCACAGCCCCCCAGAACACCCCAACCCTCCCAGCCCTACTCCCCAGAACCCCCAGCCCCCTCAACCCCTCACAACCCCTCAGATTCCCCCCACAGCCCCCCAAAACCACAGAGCCCCCCCCATAAACCCTCTAATGCCCACCTGGGGCAAGGGATAGTGGGGGCTGAATAGGAGAGTTTAGCCAGCCCCCCTCAGAGCCCGCAAACCCCCCATCAGAGGGAGCGAGGAGGGGTTCATGGGGGGGCTCCCCCAGGCTTGTGGGAAGGGAGAGGGAGATTTTCCCATAAGCCCCCCCGTGTCGTTCCCACCTGCAGGAAGCGGAGGCCGGGCAGCCCGGGGGGCACGCGGGAGAGCCGGTTGTGGTCAAGGTGCAGCTCCCGGAGCGCCGGGACGAAGGTCAGGCTCCTGTTCTCGATCATCCGCATGGCATTGTGCCCCAGGCCCAGCCTGCGGGAGAGTGGGGCATGGACGGACGGACGGACGGAGCGGGGGGTGCCTGCGGGCTGGGGGCTGGGCAGAGGGGTGGGGTATCTACGGGGTGGGCAGAGGGGGTGGGGTACCTGGGATGTGGGGGGTCGGGTGGACGCAGACGAGTCACCTCACTTCATGCCGTGGGGCTCTGTGGCTCCCTCTAATGACTGGACCATGTGAAGTTACCTGGCCAGCTTCCCGTAGCGGATCAGGGGGGGCCGGGGGCCGTTGGGGGGCTGGGGGCAGTTACCTGGCCAGCTTCCCGTAGCGGATTGGGGGGGCCGGGGGCCGTTGGGGGGCCGGGGGCAGTTACCTGGCCAGCTTCCCGTAGCGGATCGGGGGGCCGGGACAGTTGGGGGGCTGGGGCCATTGGGCCGGGGCCGTTACCTGGCCAGCTTCCCGTAGCGGATCAGGTCTTCCTGCTCAATGGCCTGGATTTTGTTGTGGTCCAGATGCAGCTCGTTCAGGGTCTCGGGCAGGTCTGGGGGGCAGAGAAGGGGATCAGGGGCTGGGAGCCGGGGCAGGTGACGTGCACGGCCGACTCAGGAGGATCCCAAGGGTGGGGGAGTGGGGGGAGCTGGGTTCGATCGGGGGGGATTGCTGGGGGGCCACGGTGCAGGGGGGCTCCGAGGCCCTGACCTCCAGCTCTCCCCACCCTCCAGGCAGAGTGGTGAGGGGTCTCAGCACTCCGGGGAGTGGGGGGTCCCGGCCAGAGTGGGGTGTCTCTGGACCGCGGAGTGGGGGGTCCCAGCCATGGAGGGGGCGGCACAGGGGGTCCCCAGACACCATGGGGCCAGCCAGCGGGCTGGGGGGCCGTGTGGGGGTCTGGGGGGTCACCTTTGGGGATCCCCGTCAGCTTGGCCTCTGAGATGCGCAGGTAATTCAGCTTCAGGCCGTCGAAGGCGCCGGGTTCGAATCCGCTGTTCTCCAAGGGGTTGCCCCCCATCTCTGGGGGCAGAGAGACCGGAATCACTCACAGCTCATCCAGCCCGGGGGAACTCTCCCCCCATGGTCAGGGCCAGGTGCTGGGGGGCACCAGGGGGTGGGCAGTGGGGCAGGGGGTGCTCTCCCCAGGCTGTCGGGGCGGGCGCTGGGGGGATGGGCAGCAGGGCAGAGGGTGCTGGCGATCAGGATTGGGCCCCTGGGGGGCTGGCAGGCGGGATGCTGGCGTGATGGACCCATGGGGGGCTGGGAGGCAGGATGCCAGGCTGATGGGCACATGGGGGGGCGGGATGCTGGGGTAGCTGGGCCCCTGGCAGGATGGTGGGGTGACAGGCCCATGGGGGGCTGGCAGGCAGGATGCCGGGGCGATGGGCTGGGAGGCGGGATGCCGGGATAGATGAGCTGGCACGTGGGATGCCAGGGGATGGGCCGCTAGCAGGCGGGATGCCAGGGTGATGGGCTGGCAGGCGGGATGCCGGCGTAGATGGGCCCCTGGCAGGCAGGATGCCGGGGCGATGGGCTGGCAGGCGGGATGCCGGGGTAGATGGACCCCTGGCAGGCCGGAGGTTGGGGCGATGGGCTGGCAGGCGGGATGCCGGGGTAGATGGGCCCCGGCAGGCGGGATGCCGGGGCGATGGGCTGGCAGGCGGGATGCCGGGGTAGATGGGCCCCGGGCAGCCCGGAGGTCGGGGCGATGGGCTGGCAGGCGGGATGCTGGGGTAGATGGGCCCCGGCAGGCGGGATGCCGGGGCGATGGGCTGGGAGGCGGGATGCCGGGATAGATGAGCTGGCACGTGGGATGCCAGGGGATGGGCCGCTAGCAGGCGGGATGCCAGGGTGATGGGCTGGGAGGTGGGATGCCGGGGTAGATGGGCCCCTGGCAGGCAGGATGCCAGGGTAGATGAGCTGGGAGGTGGGATGCCAGGGTGATGGGCTGGCAGGCAGGATGCCGGGGTAGATGGGCCCCTGGCAGGCGGGATGCCGGGGCGATGGGCTGGCAGGCGGGATGCCGGGGTAGATGGACCCCTGGCAGGCCGGAGGTTGGGGCGATGGGCTGGCAGGCGGGATGCCAGGGTAGATGGGCCCCGGCAGGCGGGATGCCGGGGCGATGGGCTGGCAGGCGGGATGCCGGGGTAGATGGGCCCCGGGCAGCCCGGAGGTTGGGGCGATGGGCTGGCAGGCGGGATGCTGGGGTAGATGGGCCCCGGCAGGCGGGATGCCGGGGCGATGGGCTGGGAGGCGGGATGCCGGGATAGATGAGCTGGCACGTGGGATGCCAGGGGATGGGCCGCTAGCAGGCGGGATGCCAGGGTGATGGGCTGGGAGGTGGGATGCCGGGGTAGATGGGCCCCTGGCAGGCAGGATGCCAGGGTAGATGAGCTGGGAGGTGGGATGCCAGGGTGATGGGCTGGCAGGCAGGATGCCGGGGTAGATGGGCCCCTGGCAGGCGGGATGCCGGGGCGATGGGCTGGCAGGCGGGATGCCGGGGTAGATGGACCCCTGGCAGGCCGGAGGTTGGGGCGATGGGCTGGCAGGCGGGATGCCGGGGTAGATGAGCTGGCACGTGGGATGCCAGGGGATGGGCCGCTAGCAGGCGGGATGCCAGGGTGATGGGCTGGGAGGTGGGATGCCAGGGCGATGGGCTGGCAGGCAGGATGCCGGGGTAGATGGGCCCCGGCAGGCGGGATGCTGGGGCGATGGGCTGGGAGGCGGGATGCCGGGATAGATGAGCTGGCACGTGGGATGCCAGGGGATGGGCCGCTAGCAGGCGGGATGCCAGGGTGATGGGCTGGGAGGTGGGATGCCGGGGTAGATGGGCCCCTGGCAGGCAGGATGCCAGGGTAGATGAGCTGGGAGGTGGGATGCCAGGGTGATGGGCTGGCAGGCAGGATGCCGGGGTAGATGGGCCCCTGGCAGGCCGGAGGTTGGGGTGATGGGCTGGCAGGCGGGATGCCGGGGTAGATGGGCCCCTGGCAGGCGGGATGCCGGGGCGATGGGCTGGCAGGCGGGATGCCGGGGTAGATGGACCCCTGGCAGGCCGGAGGTCGGGGCGATGGGCTGGCAGGCGGGATGCCGGGGTAGATGGGCCCCGGCAGGCGGGATGCCGGGGCGATGGGCTGGCAGGCGGGATGCCGGGGTAGATGGGCCCCGGGCAGCCCGGAGGTCGGGGCGATGGGCCCGGCAGCCCCGTCTCACCGATGCAGTTCATGTTGTTGAGCCCCTTGAAGACGTCCTTGGGCACCTTGCGGATCTTGTTGTCGTGGATGCGCAGCTCGACCAGGGAGGGCGGCAGGTTGGGCGGGATCTCGGCCAGCTGGTTCTTGGAGATGTAGAGCTTCTGCAGCCGGTGCAGGGGGCTGAAGGCCTTTTCGTGCACCCGCGAGATCTTGTTGTTCACCAGCACCAGGGCCTGCGGGTGGAGGAGCACAAGGGTGACCAAGCCAGCAGGGGCTGCAGTACCAGCCTCTCCCAGCAGGGGGTGCTGCGAGAGTCACAGAGTGCTGGGGGGGCGGGGCAGGGGTACGCTGTCGATGCCAGGGGGCGCTGCGGGGCAGGGCAGGGCCGGGCCGTGGGGGCAGGGGGGGCGCTGAGGGCAGGGCTGGGCTGTGGGGAGGCGGGGGGGGCGCTGGGGGGCCGGGCCGGGCGGGGGGGGCGCTGGGGGGCCGGGCCGGGCCGTGGGGGCAGGGGGGGGCGCTGTGGGGCAGGGCCGGGCCATGGGGGCAGGGGGGGCGCTGAGGGCAGGGCTGGGCTGTGGGGAGGCGGGGGGGGCGCTGGGGGGCCGGGCCGGGCCGTGGGGGCAGGGGGGGCGCTGGGGGGCAGGGCCGGGCCGTGGGGGCAGGGGGGGGCGCTGTGGGGCAGGGCCGGGCCATGGGGGCAGGGGGGGGCGCTGGGGGGCCGGGCCGGGCCGTGGGGGGCGCTGGGGGGCCGGGCTGGGCCGTGGGGGGCGCTGTGGGGCAGGGCCGGGCCGTGGGGGTGGGGGGGGCGCTGGGGGGCCGGGCTGGGCCGTGGGGAGGCGGGGGGGGCGCTGGGGGGCCGGGCCGGGCCGTGGGGGCGGGGGGGGCGCTGGGGGGCCGGGCCGGGCCGTGGGGAGGCGGGGGGGGCGCTGGGGGGCCGGGCCGTGGGGGCGGGGGGGGCGCTGGGGGGCCGGGCCGGGCCGTGGGGGGCGCTGGGGGGCCGGGCCGGGCCGTGGGGAGGCGGGGGGGGCGCTGGGGGGCCGGGCCGGGCCGTGGGGAGGCGGGGGGGGCGCTGGGGGGCCGGGCCGTGGGGGCGGGGGGGGCGCTGGGGGGCCGGGCCCCGGGGGACGCACGTAGAGTTCCTGCAACCCCTCGAAGTCGTCGCGTCGCAGCTCCGTGAGCCGGTTGTTCTGCAGATCCAGCAGCCTCGTGTCGGGGGCGATGTCCTTGGGCACCGAGCTCAGGCCTGGGGGGAGACGGGGGGTGAGGCGGGTTCCCCCGCGAACCGGGGCTCCGAGACGCCCCTGCAGGGGGGAGCCCCACCGTCCCCGTGGAGAACCCAGGAGTCCTCGCCCCGGGGCCCCCCGCCCCCCCCCGCTGCGGGGCGGGAACCCCGGCGTCCGGCGTACCCAGGTCGGAGCACTGCACCACCCGCAGGTGGCAGCGGCAGCCGAAGGGGCACAGGCCCCCGTAGGCAGGGACGACGTCCTCGAAGTCGGGGGCCCCCGAGGTGGGGAAGACGCCCGAGGCCTCCTCCTCGTCCCGCTGCGCGGCCCCCTCGTCCATGGCGAAGTCCCAGAAGGCCGGCTGCTCGAAGGGCCGCGCCCGCACCAGGCCCAGCAGGGCGGCCAGCAGCAGTGTGCGCAGCATGGCGGGGCTGGGGGCGAGAGGGGGCACGGGGTTAGGGGCGGCCTGGGCGCGGGGGCTGCTGATACGGGACCCGGGCTGCGGCTGGCTCTGGGGTGGAGCAGGGGGCAGCCCCGCGGGGCCCTGCGCCCAGCAGGCAAAGGGTCCCTGGGGTGAGCCGGGGCCGGGCCACGACCCCACCGCTGCGGCCGGGAGAAAACAAGCTCCACAATGACAGGCCGGACTCCGGGGCCACAATTAGAGACTCCACAAGGGACCAGCCCCGAGCGCCGGGGCGGCTGGCAGGGCTCTGAACAGCCGCCCACAGACCCCACTGCCGGGGGGAGAGATGGGGGGCGGGGGGCGGCTGGCACGGCTCTGAACAGCCGCCCGCAGACCCCACTGCCGGGGGGAGAGATGGGGGGCGGGGGGCGGCTGGAACGGCTCTGAAGAGCCGCCCACAGACCCCACTGCCGGGGGGAGAGATGGGGGGCGGGGGGCGGCTGGCACGGCTCTGAACAGCCGCCCACAGACCCCACTGCCGGGGGGAGAGATGGGGGGCGGGGGGCGGCTGGCACGGCTCTGAACAGCCGCCCGCAGACCCCACTGCGGGGGGGAGAGATGGGGGGCGGGGGGCGGCTGGCACGGCTCTGAAGAGCCGCCCACAGACCCCACTGCCGGGGGGAGAGATGGGGGGCGGGGGGCGGCTGGCACGGCTCTGAACAGCCGCCCGCAGACCCCACTACCGGGGGGAGAGATGGGGGGCGGGGGGCGGCTGGCACGGCTCTGAACAGCCGCCCACAGACCCCACTGCCGGGGGGAGAGATGGGGGGCGGGGGGCGGCTGGCACGGCTCTGAAGAGCCGCCCACAGACCCCACTGCCGGGGGGAGAGATGGGGGGCGGGGGGCGACTGGCACGGCTCTGAAGAGCCGCCCACAGACCCCACTGCCGGGGGGAGAGATGGGGGGCGGGGGGTGGCTGGCACGGCTTTGAAGAGCCGCCCACAGACCCCACTGCCGGGGGGAGAGATGGGGGGCGGGGGGCGGCTGGCATGGCTCTGAACAGCCGCCCACAGACCCCACTGCCGGGGGGAGAGATGGGGGGGCGGCTGGCACGGCTCTGAACAGCCTCCCACAGACCCCACTGCCGGGGGGAGAGATGGGGGGCGGGGGGCGGCTGGCACAGCTCTGAACAGCCGCCCCCAGACCCCACTGCCGGGGGGAGAGATGGGGGGGCCGGGGGCGGCTGGCACGGCTCTGAACAGCCGCCCACAGACCCCACTGCCGGGGGGACAGATAGGAGGGGCGAACAGAGGGGGAGAAAGCTGGCTACAGGGGGTGCAGGGACCAGACCCCCCCCCCAAATCCTCACCCGCGGCCCCAGCACTGAGTCCCCCACCCTGGAGCCCAGTCAGCTCTGGGAGGGGAGGGGGTCTGGTGGGTCAGAGTGTGCGGGGGGCTGGTAGCCAGGACTCCTGGGTTCTGTCCTGAGAAGTGGGGTTCATCCCCCCACCATTCTGTGCCTCAGTTTCCCCCGCCATCTGGGAGTGAGAGGGGGCTGTGTCTGGGCCAAGGGGAGGGGGCCGCTGGCCGGGCAGACGCCAGTGGGGAGCGGTTACCTTGGGAAGGGAGCCGGGCATGACACCACCTGCCCATTGCCTCGCTTTTTCCATGCCCCCCCTGCCACCCGGCCGCGGCCACGGAGGGGTTCCCAGGCAGGGTTATGGGGGGGCACAGCCCCAGGAAGGCCAAAGGGCAAAGCAGAGACAGTGCCCCCTGCCGAGCCCCCCACAGCATGGCGCCCCCCACGCCCGGCCCTGGCTGCCGGGGAGAGCCTGGCTCCCTTCTGCCCAGGCCGAGCTCCCCACGGCTCTGGCTGTTTGTTGGCTTTGACTCGGTGCCGGGGCTGGGGGGGACTCAACTCACGTTCCATGGGGCAGCAGAGGGGAGCGGGGGGCAGGAGGCACGATTCAGGCCCAGCCCCAGAGCGCAGCAATCAGGGCAGGGCCCGGTTCAGAGCTCAGCTCCCCCAGGGCCAATCCGGAGTCACTCCTGATTGCGCTGGGGGCAGGACCGGTTCTGCTGCTCTGTACGTCCGGAGGATCCTGTCCCAGTCCAGCAGCTCGGGCCAGGACTCAGCCCCGGCACCAGCTCCAGCTCCGGGGATGCAGCCAGCAATTACAGCCGGCTGCTGTCCCCGGCCAAACCCATGCGGCCCCCCCAGCTCCATGGCCCCCCCCGGTGCCCACAATAGAGCCTTTGTCCCCGCAGCCGAGGCGTGTTTGCGCTCAGCGGCCGGAGCGGAATAAGGGGGTCACGCCTAGGGGTTTGGAACCGGCGCGGGGCTGGGGCCGAGCCAGGGACTGGGCTGGGCCCAGCAGACCACAGAGTTACTGCCACGGGGCAGGGGGGGAGGCGGGGGAGACAGGGCCTGTGCCCACGGGGGGGCGCTGGCTCCCATCCAGCCCCAGGGTCGCGGTCTGGGAGGGTCACTCAACTGACTGCAGGGGGTCAAGGCTGGATCCTGATTTCAATAACAGAACCCAGGTGTCCGGGCTCCCAGCCCCTTGCTCTGACCCACCAGACCCCCCTCCCCTCCCAGATCCGGAGAGAGAACCCAGGAGTCCTGGCCTCCCACCTCTAACCACCAGCCCCCACTCCCCTCCCAGAGCTGGGGAGAGAACCCAGGCGTCCTGGCTCCCAGCCCCCCTTGCTCTAACCCACCAGCCCCCACTCCCCTCCCAGAGCTGGGGAGAGAACCCAGGCGTCCTGGCTCCCAGCCCCCCCCCCCGACTGAGATCAGGGCCCCGTTGCGCAGGGCGCTGCACCGACCCCCGGGGGAGACATCCCCATCCTGAGAGCTGAACGGGCAAACGCAGGGTCATTGTCCGCAGTTCCCAGCTGCAAGCACCATGTGACAGCACCAAGGAGCCTGGGCTGGCGCCGGGAAGGGAACCCAGGCGTCCTGGTCGGGCGTGGAGAACAGATTCATCCTGGGTTCGACGCCGGGTACAGGGCCAGGGCTGCCGGCCCAGCAGATGCCACCTCACCAGCCCTTCTGCCAAGGTCTCCTGGAGGCTGTCGCTGGAGTGGGGCTCCATGGGCATGTCTATAGCCATTGGGAAAGGGATGGAGCAGCAGGGAACCCAGGAGTTCGGGAGTGCCCAGCACATGGGCTGCCTGGGAACACTCCTTAGCACAAGCCCTGCCAGGACTCCTGGGTTCTCCCTTGGCTCTGGGAGGGGAGGGCGGTCTAGTGGTCAGAGCAGGGGGCTGGGAGCCAGGACTCCTGGGTTCTCTCCCCAGCTCTAAGATCTAGGAAGGGGGCTGACTCGGGCGCACACCGATCCTGTGACTCGATTGGTTGGTCTCTGCTTGAAGCCAACCAAAGGGCTGCAAATGGAACCCAGGAGTCCTGGCTCCCCCACACCCCCTGCCCCACTCTAACCACCGGACCCCACTCTCGTGAGAGAACCAAGGCAGCCTGTGATTAAACCTTCCTTGCTGCCCCCCTGAAATGTCCCCTCCGGTGCCCCCAGCTCCGGGGGCCAGCAGGGACTGGGGGCCACGCAGCCTCAGCACTCGCCACCTCCAGCCCCGGCGTCTCCGCTCCACCAGGCCTCTGCCAGCCGTTGGGTTCCCACGTGGCACCGTACCCTGATGCCACTGGGTGGTGGGTGGCCCAGGCAGCCCCCCTCTCCAGTAGCCAGGACTCCTGGGTTCTCTGTCCAGCTCTGGGAGGGGAGCGGGGTCTGGTGGTTAGAGCGGGGGGGGGCCTGGGAGCCAGGACTCCTGGGTTCTCTGCCTGGCTCTAGGAGGGGAGCGGGGTCTAGTGGTTAGAGCGGGGGGGGCTGGGAGCCAGGACTCCTGGGTTCTCTGCCCGGCTCTGGGAGGGGAGCGGGGTCTGGTGGTTACAGCGGGAACCTGGGAGCCAGGACTCCTGGGTTCTGTGCTGCAGTGGGGTGACTCCGGATGACCAGCGCTGGATCTGGGATGTGATCCACCCTCTCCGGTCCAGAAAGCATCAGTCCAAGACAGCTTGTTTGCCGGCTGGGAATCCCTCCCGCTCGTTCCCCTGAGCGCCAGGGACAGAGGAAAAACCGACAGATCCTGTTTTCCATCCCCTCGGCGCCTGCCAAGACAAGCCAAGCTGGGAGCGCAGAACATGGGGCACAGAGGGGAACGTACAACCCCAAGGCAACAGTGCAAGAAGCCAGGAGTCCAGGGAGCTGCTCTGTGAGGGAATCACCCCCCTGCACTGAGGCTACAGCCCCCACCCCGCACCAAAAAAACAACAGAACCCAGGAAACCAATACCAGGGAATTTCCCCCCATGAATGGGGGCTGACGCCCCAGAAAAATAGAACCCAGGAGTCCTGGGACCTGATGCTGGAGGAATCTCTCCCACTGGATTGCGGCTGCCCCCCTGCCCCAATACAGAACCCAAAAGTCCGAGGAAGATGTCTGTTTTGGGACAGGTGAGGAGCCCCTACTCCACCCTCCCCAAAAAAATAGAACCCAGGAGTCCTGGAAGCTGATGCAGAGGGAATTCCACCCCCACCATGGGAGATATGCCCCCCCTAGAACCCAGGAGTCCAGTGAGCTGATGTGGGGAGGTCTATCTGCTTTGGGAGTGCTCCGTGCCCCGAAAAGTCACTCCAGCTTGCTGGGTCCAAAGCCGCCCCTGTCAGCGCCAGAGCCCTACCTTCGGGGGGATTCAGGTGGGGAATGCGGCCGTTCCCGGGGGTGTCTGCTCGTCTCCCCTTCCCGCAGGCTGGGAGCAGGACAGGACAGGGCGGGCAGCGCTGTGGGTCTGGCTGGGTGGATTCACTCCCTGGGAGCTGGATGCCGGATGCGCACACACAAGCCAGGCCCACATCTGGATCCCATCAGCCACCTGCCAAAAAGCCAGAGGCCGGGAAAGTCAAACCCACACAGAGATGGGGGGGCGCTGTGGGGCAGGAGGAGCTGGGGGGATTCTAATCCCCATTTGGGGCAGCATGGGATCTATGGGGGGGGCAAAGAGCTGGGGGGGAGACCTTGTATAGATGCAGCTAGGGTGTCTGGGGGGGTAGGGATGGACAGAGGGGTAGACGGAGGGGGGGTGTGTTTGATGAAGTGGGAACGTTCTTAATGTTTTCTCTGAATACTGGGTGGGTGCCTCAGTTTCCCCTATGCGTTTCTTAAGTATCTAGGTGGGGGAATAGAGGGCCCGTGTGATGCCGTCTGCACAGAGAATGGCTGACAGCCTGTCTCCTGGGCCCCCCTCTGCAAAGGTGCCGACTGAAGGGTGTGACAAAGTGCGAATGTTCTCTCTGAATGCTGGGTGGGTGCCTCAGTTTCCCTGGCGTTTCTCAAGTATCCAGGTGGAGGATCAGGGGGGTGATGGTCACAGAGCCCTGGGGGCAGCGTGATGGGGTCTGCACAGAGGATGGCTGACACCCCGTCCCCTGCAAGGTGCCGACTGAAGGGGCTGGGGAACAAAGAGACCAGGTGGCTCCTGGGCCGGGAAAGGGTCAAAGGCCAGAGGAGGGAGAGAGAGTTTCAGTTTGGGGCTGGCTGGGGAAATGTGGGGAGGCCCAGATGGGGCTCTGGCCTCCCTGCCCCCCAAGACGGACCCGGCTGAGGGGTCCTGGTCTCTGCACCTACAAGCTCTGTGTTAGACCCTGTTCCTGTCGTCTAATAAACCTTCTGTTTCCCCAGTGGGCTGAGAGTCCCATCTGACTGCGGAGTTGGGGGGCAGGGCCCTCTGGGCCCCCCCAGGACCCCACCCGGGGGGAACACGCTGCGGGAAGCGCACAGTGGGGCAGGGGAGCCTGGAGGCTTCAGGGCCAGACCCAGGACGGTGGAAGCTGGGGCAGCGTCTTGCCCTGGGGACAGTCGGTGCTGAGAGAGGAGGGTCCCCAGAGTCCTGCCCGGCTTCGCGGGGAGCAGGTCAGAGCATGGCCCAGGGACCCCATGACAGGATGGAGAGACGGATGGATGGAAGGGCGGGGGATGGACAGACAGATGGAGGGGGTGACGATGAGAGGGGTTCTCTTGGTTTTGTCAGTGGTTTGCACGCCGAGGGGATGACTCAGTTTCCCTGGGTGTTACGGGTTTAACGAGGGGGTGGGAGAGAGGGTTTGTGGGGACACAGGGCCAGCAAGGGAAAGTGGGACCCCCGGCCAATGGCCTGGGGAGTGGAGACCCCAGCAACTGGGGACCTGGAGCCTTAGCCGGGTCTGGCCGGGGGGGGACAGTGGGCTGCGGAGGGGGGACCCCGGTGACCGGACCAGCCGGGTCCAGCCAGAGGGGCCAGAGGACAGAGGAGAGGGGGCCCCGGTGACCTGTTTACCTGGAGAGAAGACAATGGATGGGGGGGGGGCTTGGGGGAGGTGTCATCAGATGCCCAGCTGGGAAGACCGGAGGGTGGGGGCTCAGAGAGGTGTGGCTCCAGGAGGTGGAGGGGCTGGACCCCCGAGAAGGGCTGTCACAGTGAAGGAGGTTCCCCCCAGGGACCATATGGGGCCGAGAGTCCGCACGACCTGTGAGTCCGTGATAGAGGGGCAGGGGGATGGACAGACAGATGGAGGGGGTGGCTCCTGGAGGGGAGTGGAGGCTGGTGGTTAGAGCAGGGGGGGCTGGGAGCCAGGACTCCTGGGTTCTTTCCCCAGCTCTGGGAGGGGAGCAGGGGCTGGTGGTTAGAGCAGGGGGCTGGGAGCCAGGACTCCTGGGTTCTTTCCCCAGCTCTGGGAGGGGAGTGGGGCCTGGTGGGTTAGAGCAGGGGGCTGGGAGCCAGGACTCCTGGGTTCTCTCCCTGGCGGGGGTTGAGGGCTGTTTTGCTCCCGCCTAGTCCCGTGTCTTGTCCCGTGTCGTGCTCTCCGATCTGCCGGGCGTCTTTGGCTCCGGTCACGGGGGGCCGCGGGCTCAGCTGGCCAGGACAGGAATGCGGGGAGAGGATGTGAGGCCGGGGGAGCGAATTCCTGTGCTGATCTCCGGCCTGAGCCGGCGTCTGGCTTCAACGGATTTGCCCAGCCCCAGCTCGGGGTGGTGCGGGGGGAGTGGGGCCTAGTGCTGAGAGCAGGGGGGCTGGGAGCCAGGACTCCTGGGTTCTCTCCCAGCTTAGGGAGTGGGGGCTGGTGGTTAGAGGTGGCCTGAGCACCATCTCCACCCCCCCACCCTGGAGTTTTGCAGATAAGACACATTCCTCAAATACCAGCGGAGGGGGGACTCCCCCAGCCCCCTTCCTGCCTGACCCCCCCCTCAGCCCCTCACGGCAGGACCTGATGGGACTCGCACCCAGATCCTTCCTCTGGGATAATCCCACTGTGCAGGGCAGCAGAATCCCCGGCTCCTCAGGCCCTGAGATGCAGCCCCCTCTGGGGTGGGGCGGGGTGGGGGGGCTGGTTATACAGGGACTCCCAGGAGTGCAGCCCCCTGCTGCTGATTGTGCCCCTACTCAGGCCCCCAGCTCTCTCTGGGGAGCATGTCCCCCTCCCCATGCTGTCCCTGCCCCCCGCTTTCTGCTGACGGGGCCAGAGCCAGCAGGGGGGAACCAGCCCTTTATCCTGCCTGGGGGGCTTGGATCCCCTGGCCTTACGTAACCGCAGTTGGGGGGCAGCTGGGCCCTGGACGCCAGCCTTGATCTGGGGTGGGATCCAGCCAAGCATGGGGCGCGTAGGGTAGACCATCCCTTGTGTGGCTCCCCCCACCTCTCCAGCCAGCTGCTCTGTCCCTCCCCTCAGCCCTGGGCTGCTCCCCCCCCATCCCTGCCCCCCAGCGGGACCCAGGCCTGCGGTGTTTTCACAGCTGCAGCCGGTACATGCCTTCCCCATCACATCAGCCCCCCATGCTCCACCCCCCTTCACCCTCGCCCGGGGCGGGGGCCGGTGGCACCCCCTAGGCAGGACCCCTTTGTCTCAGCCCAGCCCCCGGCTCCACCCCAGAGGGGCCACATCTCCACACTGGGACCCCAGATAACTGGCCCCATGCCCCACCCCATCAGACCAGGCCAGGGGGAGGCGATATGGCCTGGCCAGGGAGCTGACGACACATCGAGTGTGCATGGGCCTAGAGCCCAGCCCGGCTATATATAACCCTGGGCACGGCCAGCCGGGCCAGCCGCCGCAAAGCCGCACCCACCCGCCGGGACGCTGGCAAAGCCAGGGGCGGGGCGGGGCCGGTTACTGGGGTCCCTTCACCAGGCACCAGGACACGGCCCCTCTGCGGTGGGGAGGGGGTGTTATCGGGGGACACCTCGCCCGGTGCCAGCATGCGGCTGGCTCTGGGGTGGGGCAGGTTATCCGGGGACCCGCTCGCCCGGTGCCGACATGCGGCTGGCTCTGGGGTGGGGCAGGTTATCCGGGGACCCGCTCGCCCGGTGCCGACATGCGGCTGGCTCTGGGGTGGGGCAGGTTATCCGGGGACCCGCTCGCCCGGTGCCGACATGCGGCTGGCTCTGGGGTGGGGCAGGTTATCCGGGGACCCGCTCGCCCGGTGCCGACATGCGGCTGGCTCTGGGGTGGGGCAGGTTATCCGGGGACCCGCTCGCCCGGTGCCGACATGCGGCTGGCTCTGGGGTGGGGCAGGTTATCCGGGGACCCGCTCGCCCGGTGCCGACATGCGGCTGGCTCTGGGGTGGGGCAGGTTATCCGGGGACCCGCTCGCCCGGTGCCGACATGCGGCTGGCTCTGGGGTGGGGCAGGTTATCCGGGGACCCGCTCGCCCGGTGCCGACATGCGGCTGGCTCTGGGGTGGGGCAGGTTATCCGGGGACCCGCTCGCCCGGTGCCGACATGCGGCTGGCTCTGGGGTGGGGCAGGTTATCCGGGGACCCGCTCGCCCGGTGCCGACATGCGGCTGGCTCTGGGGTGGGGCAGGTTATCGGGGGACACCTCGCCCGGTGCCAGCATGCGGCTGGCTCTGGGGTGGGGCAGGTTATCCGGGGACCCGCTCGCCCGGTGCCAGCATGCGGCTGGCTCTGGGGTGGGGCAGGTTATCCGGGGACCCGCTCGCCCGGTGCCGACATGCGGCTGGCTCTGGGGTGGGGCAGGTTATCCGGGGACCCGCTCGCCCGGTGCCGACATGCGGCTGGCTCTGGGGTGGGGCAGGTTATCTGGGGACCCCTCACCTCGCCCTGACTGCGAGGGGACAGCGCCCACCACCGAGCCGCCTGCTCCCCAGTGCCCCTCCCGTGCTCCCGGGCAGGCAGCGGTGGGGGCATCAGCCATCCTGGCGCTAATTTGCCTTGACAGGTCCCAGCAGCTGGTGCTGCGGCCACACCCGGGGGTGCCTGGGGGCCGGGCGCAGGCAGGTGATCCTAATGGGGGCAGACGGGGCAGGTCAGGGGCCCAGGGAGGGGGGATGTGAGAGCCTGGCCATGGGGAGAAGCGGGGGAGGCCCTCAGCAGTAGGGGTGGGAAGGGAGTGCAAGCTCCCCTCCATCCCCCCAGTTCCAGCCACCCCCCCCATCCAACGCTTCCCAACTCCCATTATTGGGCCATGAGGAGCTGGGGGGACTGGCGGGGATGGAGGGCTATGGGGGGCTGGGGGCTCAAGCTAGGGGAGGGGGCAGTGCTTGGGGGCACTGGGGGGCAGGTCCCTGGATCCCGTATTTGGAGCACCGGGGGGCTGCGTAGGGTGGGGGGGCTGGGGGGCAGGCCCCGGCGCTGTCTGCCTCGGACACACTGCCCCTGGCCCATTCCTGCAGATGGGGGCTCAGCAAATGCCCCCCCGAGCCACATCGAGCCAGGAGGAGCCCCTGGGATAATGCCCAGCTGCCCCCCCCCACTAATCACAGGCACTTCCTGTTGTGGGGCGGCTGGGGGGCAGCTGTTGTGCTTGGCCGGCCCGGGGGCCGCTGGGGCTGGCCGCCGTGTTTATCTAACCCCGTCCTGCTGCCAATTGGAAGCAGGCAGGGCGCGGAGCGACGCCAAGCCGGGGCCGCACCCGGGGGCTGGCTGGGCAGCACCAGCGCCTGGCTCTGGGGTGGAGCGGGGGGCTGGTTACCTGGGGACCCCTCGCCTGGCGCCGAGAGGCAGCTGCCTCTGGGCTGGGGCGCAGGGGCTCTTGACCAGCCCCACAACAACATTTTAACCCCTCACCGTGGAGCTGCGCCTCTACCTCCAGGCCGAACCCGGATAGGGGCCCCTGCCCGGCCTGCTGCCCCCCAGGGGGCAGATAAAGCCGAGCATGCCCCTGGCTGCAGGTGGGGCAGACAGAAAAGGGGCAGGGAGCCGTCTCCGTCTGCTTCGTGGTGCCTTGTGCCCTGGCACCCTTGAACGCCAGTTTGCCCAGAGATTGTAGGCATGTTGGCACCGGGCGAGGGGTCGCTGGTTAAGCAGCCCCCTGCCCCACCCCAGAGCCCCATTCCCGAGTTGTAGGGAAAAGCCTGGCGCTGGGCAGGGACATGCCCCCACGCCCACCCCTGCCAGCCTGGGAGAACAGCAGTGCTGGCCGGACGATCCCCCAGGCCAGGAAACTGAGTCCCGATGCCGCATGCAGCCCCAGCAGCGAAGCCGGGCACGGAACCCAAGCGTCCGGGGGCCTGGCCCAGCCTGCAAACCCCTGTGACAAAGTGGGAATGTTCTTAATGTTCTCTCCGAATACTGGGTGAGTGCCTCAGTTTCCCTAAGCATTTCTCAAGTATCCAGGTGGGGGATATGACGAAGTGGGACTGTTCTTGATGTTTCCTCTGAATATTCTGGGGGTGCCTCAGTTTCCCCTAGGCAGTTCTTAAGTATTTAGGGGGTGGGTAAGAGTGTATGATGGTTGCAGAGCCCTAGAGGGCAGGTGTGTGCAGGGGTCTGGACACAGAGAATGGCCGACACCCTGTCTCCTGGCCACTGATGGCCTGGGCCCTTCCCCCTGCCAGGTGAGAGCTAAAGGGTTGGAGAACAAAGGGATCCGGTGGCCTCCTGTCCGGGAAAGGGACAAAGGCCGGAGGAGGGGTGGGAGGTTATAATAAACCTTCTGTTTTCACGTCTGACTGCGGAGTTGGGGGGCAGGACCCTCTGGCCCCCCCAGGACCCTGCCCGGGGGACGGGCTGCGGGAAGTGCCCGGTGGGGCAGGGGAGGCTGGAGGCTCCGGGGCCGGACCCAGGACGGTGGAAGCTGGGGCAGCGTCTTGCCCCGGGGACAGTCGGCGCCGAGAGGGGAGGGTCCCCAGAGTCCTGCCCGGCTTCGCGGGGAGCAGGTCAGAGCATGGCCCGGGGACCCCGCGACACCCCCCTCGCCCACACTTGGCACAAGTCCACGTGTCGAGCCTCGGCCACCGCGCCCGGCAGCTCCGTTTATCAGCCAAGCAGACAGGAGTCTGGTTACAGCAGCAGGGGCCCCTCCCGCCTTATTCCCAGCACGCTGCCCCCCAGCACTAGCGGGGCAGGCCTGGGGGGGTGCTCCAGGGCTGCAGAGAGACCCCCCCTTGCCTGAGTGACAGACAGACAGATGGGGGGTGGGAGGGATGAATGGGGGTGGAGAGGTGCAGGGAGGGACGGACAGCTGGACATAGGGGCATGGATGGGGCAGCAGACGCTCAGCCAGCTCACCGAGCACGGCCTTGTGGGGGCCCCCCAGCCCCAGGGTCCCGGCGCCCCTAGGCCACCGGGGGCGGCCCCAGGCTGTGACAGGCCCCAGGTCCCGGCGCCCCTAGGCCTGGCCGCGCTGCGGGGGCGGCCCCAGGCTGTGACAGGCCCCGGGTCCCGACCCCCCTAGGCCTGGCCGCGCTGCGGGGGCGGCCCCAGGCTGTGACAGGCCCCGGGTCCCGACCCCCCTAGGCCTGGCCACACTGCGGGGACGACCCCAGGCTGCGACAGGCCCAGCGGGGGCGGCCCCAGGCTGCAACAGGCCCCGGGTCCCGACCCCCCTAGGCCTGGCCCCGCTGCGGAGACGGCCCCAGGCTGCGACAGGCCCCGGGTCCCGACCCCCCTACGCCTGGCCGCGCTGCGGGGGCGGCCCCAGGCTGTGACAGGCCCCGGGTCCCGACCCCCCTAGGCCTGGCCACACTGCGGGGACGACCCCAGGCTGCGACAGGCCCAGCGGGGGCGGCCCCAGGCTGCAACAGGCCCCGGGTCCCGACCCCCCTAGGCCTGGCCCCGCTGCGGAGACGGCCCCAGGCTGCGACAGGCCCCGGGTCCCGACCCCCCTACGCCTGGCCGCGCTGCGGGGGCGGCCCCAGGCTGTGACAGGCCCCGGGTCCCGACCCCCCTAGGCCTGGCCACACTGCGGGGACGACCCCAGGCTGCGACAGGCCCAGCGGGGACGGCCCCAGGCTGCGACAGGCCCCGGGTCCCGACCCCCCTAGGCCTGGCCGCGCTGCGGGGATGGCCCCAGGCTGCGACAGGCCCAGCGGGGCCGGCCCCAGGCTGCAACAGGCCCCGGGTCCCGACCCCCCTAGGCCTGGCCGTGCTGCGGGGACGACCCCAGGCTGCGACAGGCCCAGCGGGGACGGCCCCAGGCTGCGACAGGCCCTGGGTCCCGACCCCCCTAGGCCTGGCCACACTGCGGGGACGACCCCAGGCTGCGACAGGCCCAGCGGGGGCGGCCCCAGGCTGCAACAGGCCCCGGGTCCCGACCCCCCTAGGCCTGGCCGTGCTGCGGGGACGACCCCAGGCTGCGACAGGCCCAGCGGGGACGGCCCCAGGCTGCGACAGGCCCTGGGTCCCGACCCCCCTAGGCTGGCCGCGCTGCGGGGCCGGCCCCAGGCTGCGACAGGCCCCGGGTCCCGACCCCCCTAGGCTGGCCGTGCTGCGGGGGCGGCCCCAGGCTGCGACAGGCCCCGGGTCCCGACGCCCCTAGGCCTGGCCGCGCTGCGGGGACGGCCCCAGGCTGCGACAGGCCCAGCGGGGACGGCCCCAGGCTGCGACAGGCCCCGGGTCCCAACCCCCCTAGGCTGGCCGTGCTGCGGGGCCGGCCCCAGGCTGCGACAGGCCCCGGGTCCCGACCCCCCTAGGCTGGCCGTGCTGCGGGGGCGGCCCCAGGCTGCGACAGGCCCAGCGGGGACGGCCCCAGGCTGCGACAGGCCCCGGGTCCCGACCCCCCTAGGCTGGCCGTGCTGCGGGGGCGGCCCCAGGCTGCGACAGGCCCCGGGTCCCGACGCCCCTAGGCCTGGCCGCGCTGCGGGGACGGCCCCAGGCTGCGACAGGCCCAGCGGGGACGGCCCCAGGCTGCGACAGGCCCCGGGTCCCAACCCCCCTAGGCTGGCCGTGCTGCGGGGCCGGCCCCAGGCTGCAACAGGCCCCGGGTCCCGACCCCCCTAGGCTGGCCGTGCTGCGGGGGCGGCCCCAGGCTGCGACAGGCCCAGCGGGGACGGCCCCAGGCTGCGACAGGCCCCGGGTCCCGACCCCCCTAGGCCTGGCCGCGCTGCGGGGACGGCCCCAGGCTGCGACAGGCCCCGGGTCCCGACCCCCCTAGGCTGGCCGTGCTGCGGGGGCGGCCCCAGGCTGCGACAGGCCCCGGGTCCCGACCCCCCTAGGCTGGCCGTGCTGCGGGGGCGGCCCCAGGCTGCGACAGGCCCCGGGTCCCAACCCCCCTAGGCTGGCCGTGCTGCGGGGGCGGCCCCAGGCTGCGACAGGCCCCGGGTCCCGACCCCCCTAGGCTGGCCGTGCTGCGGGGGCGGCCCCAGGCTGCGACAGGCCCCGGGTCCCGACGCCCCTAGGCCTGGCCGCGCTGCGGGGACGGCCCCAGGCTGCGACAGGCCCAGCGGGGACGGCCCCAGGCTGCGACAGGCCCCGGGTCCCAACCCCCCTAGGCTGGCCGTGCTGCGGGGCCGGCCCCAGGCTGCAACAGGCCCCGGGTCCCGACCCCCCTAGGCTGGCCGTGCTGCGGGGGCGGCCCCAGGCTGCGACAGGCCCAGCGGGGACGGCCCCAGGCTGCGACAGGCCCCGGGTCCCGACCCCCCTAGGCCTGGCCGCGCTGCGGGGACGGCCCCAGGCTGCGACAGGCCCCGGGTCCCGACCCCCCTAGGCTGGCCGTGCTGCGGGGGCGGCCCCAGGCTGCGACAGGCCCCGGGTCCCGACCCCCCTAGGCTGGCCGTGCTGCGGGGGCGGCCCCAGGCTGCGACAGGCCCCGGGTCCCAACCCCCCTAGGCTGGCCGTGCTGCGGGGGCGGCCCCAGGCTGCGACAGGCCCCGGGTCCCGACCCCCCTAGGCTGGCCGTGCTGCGGGGGCGGCCCCAGGCTGCGACAGGCCCCGGGTCCCGACCCCCCTAGGCCTGGCCCCGCTGCGGGTGCAGCACCACGCTGTGGTAGGCCCGGATGCAGGAGAAGGCCGTGGGCGGGATGCGCCGCGGGTCGATCAGGTTCTGCTCCAGGCGCATGGAGACCAGGCTGGAGTCCTCGGCCACCCGCGTGTCGCACACCGAGTTCAGCGGGACCTGCCTGCGGGGAAACGGGGTGAGTGGGGTGGGGGGGAAGCCCAGACGCCTGGGTTCTCTCCCTGGCTCTGGGGACCCAGTGGGGGGGGGGGGGAAGCCCGGACGCCTGGGTTCTCTCCCTGGCTCTGGGGGCCCAGTGGGGATGGTGGCAGCCCAGACGCCTGGGTTCTCTCCCCGGCTCTGCGGGCCGAGTGGGAAGCCCGGACGCCTGGGTTCTCTCCCTGGCTCTGGGGACCCAGTGGGGGGGGGGGGAAGCCCGGACGCCTGGGTTCTCTCCCCGGCTCTGCGGGCCGAGTGGGAAGCCCGGACGCCTGGGTTCTCTCCCTGGCTCTGGGGGCCCAGTGGGGATGGTGGGAGCCCAGACGCCTGGGTTCTCTCCCCGGCTCTGCGGGCCGAGTGGGAAGCCCGGACGCCTGGGTTCTCTCCCTGGCTCTGGGGGCCCAGTGGGGATGGTGGGAGCCCGGACGCCAGGGTTCCCTGCCCTACCTGATGAGGTTGTGGCTGAGCCGCAGGACCTGCAGCCCCTTGAGGCCCAGCAGCCCCCGGGGCACAGCCTGCAGCTGGTTGTGGTCCAGCAGCAGCTCGGCCAGGGACCGGCCCAGCCCGGTGAAGGAGGTGGCGTGGACGCCCTCGGCCCGCAGGCGGTTGTGGGACAGGCTCAGGAACTCCAGCCCTGGGCGCAGGTGAGCGAAGACGTAGCCCGGGACGCGCTCGATGCGGTTGTGGTGCAGGGTCAGCTGGCGCAGCCGGCGCGGCAGGAAGGACGGCACGTGCACCAGCCGGTTGTAGGAGAGGTCCAGGGACTCCAGCTTCCTGCAGGGGTGGAGGGATGGGGTTGGGACGCCTGGGTCCTCTCCCTGGCTCTGGGAGGGGAGCGGGGGCTGGTGGGTTAGACCCAGGACACCTGGGTTCTCCGGCACCGCAGGGTGACTCACGGCAGGTCAATCCAGGCCCGCGGCGCAATCCGATCCTCCTGGAGCTTGTTGTTGCTCAGAACCAGGACGCTGAGGTTCAGGGTCTTGTTGAGCAGCCCCTCCCGCACCTCCTCTATGTGATTGGAGTCAAGATGCAGCTCCTGGGGAAAGCCTGAGATTACAGCCCCCCACAGAGATCCCTTCCCCTTAACTCTGCCCATCAGAAACCCCCAGCACCTTCGCCTTAACTCTGCCCGCCAGAAACCCCCAGCACCTTCACCTTAACTCTCCCCCACAGTGACCTCCAGCACCTTCATCTTAACTCTGCCCCTCAGAAACCCCCTGCAGCTTCACCTTTACTCTGCCTCAAAGAGGTCCAACAAGTACCTTAAATCCACCCCAGAGAGACACCATCCAGTCATCTTAACACTCCCCATAGACACTCTAACACCTTGACTTTAACTCTGCCCCAGAGAGCCCCCCCAGCACTTGAAGGCTGCCCCATGGAGACACGGGCTGGGGCGGGGGGCCGGGGCTGACCTGCAGGGAGGGGGGCAGGCCCGAGGGGATGGCCCGGAACCGGTTCCGATCCAGCCGCAGATAGATGAGGCTGCGCAAAGGTTTGAAGGAGGTTGGGATCACGTTCCCGTCATGCAACTCGTCCCCTTCCAGCTCCAGGGTCAACAGCTTATAGAGCCCTGCCAAGAGATGGGGGGCCTCGGGGTAAACCCCCAGAACACGCCTGCCCGAACTGGGGGAAAACCCAGGAGTCCTGGCCCCCCGTCCCCCTGCTCTGACCACCAGACCCCGCTCCCCTCTCAGACCCGCGGAGAGAACCCAGGAGCCCTGGTGTGACAAAGTGGGACTGTTCTTAATGTTTTCTCTGAATCCTGTAGGGGTTCCTCAGTTTCCCCTAGGCATTTTGTAAGTCTCTAGGGGGTGGGATAAGGCAGGGGGTGTGATTGTTGCAGAGCAAAGGGCCAGGGTCCATAAATGGCGACACTCTGTTTCCTGGCCACTGGTGGCCTGGGCCCTTCCCCCTGCCAGGTGAGAGCTAAAGGGCTGGAGAACAAAGGGATCCGGTGCCCTCCTGCCCGGGAAAGGGACAAAGCCCAGGGGAGGGGGGTGTGACGATGTGACTCAGCAGGGGGGGGAGTGTTGACCTGGGAATGTGCCCTGGGGAGGGGAGACCTGAGAGCCTGTCACCTGAGCCAGGAGGGGGAAGGGGAGGTGACACCTCTGCCCAGGAATGTGGACGGAGGCTGCAGCAGGGAACCTGCTGGGGGGGTTTAGTTTCAGTTTGGGGCTGGGGGGAGGAACACAGGGAACCCCAGGGCTGGGGTCTAAGCTCCCTGCTCCCCCAGAAGGACTTGACTGAGGGGTCCTGGGTGTACCCACAAGCTCTGTTTTGGACTGTGTTCCTGTTGTCCAATAAACCTTCTGTTTTACTGGCTGGCTGAGAGTCTCAGTGGATCCCAGGAAGAGGGGTGCAGGGCCTGGACTCCCCCACACTCCGTGACAGGGGGGCTGGAGGGAGTTTCAGTTTGGGGCTGGCTGGGACATGGAGTGAAGGGCAGACGGGGTGTCTGGCTCATTGCCCCCCAAAATGGACCCAGCTGAGGGGTCCTGTTCTCCGCACCTACAAGCTCTGTGTTAGACCCTGTTCCTGTCGTCTAATAAACCTTCTGTTTCCCCGGCTGGCTGAGAGTCCCGTCTGACTGCGGAGTTGGGGGGCAGGACCCTCTGGCCCCCCCAGGACCCCGCCTGAGCGGACTCGCTGTGGGAAGCGCCCGGAGAAGCAGAGGAGGCTGGAGGCTCCGGGGTCAGACCCAGGAAGGGGGAAGCCGGGGGAGCTGTGTGTCCTGCAGACAGGCTGCTCCCCGAGAGGAGACTCCCCCAGAGTCCTGCCCGGCTTCGTGGGGAGCAGGTCAGAGCATCGCCTGGGGACCCCGTGACACCTGGCCCCCCGCCCAGCCGCTCTGACCACCAGACCCCGCTCCCATCCCAGAGCGGGGGAGAGAACCCAGGCGTCCTGGCCCCCCGCCCCTTGCTCTAACCCACCAGCCCTGCTCCCCTCCCGGAGCTGGGGAGAGAACCCAGGAATTAGCTCATTACCGGGCGAGGGGTCCCCAGATGACCAGCCCCTGCCCCCAGGGGCTGTCTCACCTCGAAAGCTGTCACTCTGCAGGCTCTCGAGCCCATTGTCGTTCACTTTTAGCTCCAGCAGGGACGGGGGCAGGGACGGGATCCTCGTGAGCCGGTTCCCATCTAGATTCAGCCGCTTCAACTTGGTCAGGTTCTGGGGGGGGAGAAACTGCATGGGGAGGGTCTGGTGGTCAGAGCAGGGGGTGCTGGGAGCCAGGACTCCTGGGTTCTCTCCCCGGCTCTGGGAGGGGAGTGGGGTCTGGTGGTTAGAGCAGAGGGGGCAGGGAGCCAGGACTCCTGGGTTCTCTCCCTGGCTCTGGGAGGGGAGGGGTCTGGTGGTTAGAGCCAGGGGAGCCTGGGAGCCACCTGGGTTCTCTTCCCAGGGTACTCTATGGGTGAGAACCCATCGGGAGTGGCAGGGCCGGGTTCACCCACCTGGAAGGCCTTGGGGTGCAGGCCCCCGGAGTCCAGCTGGTTCTTGCTGAGATCCACCCACTCCAGGTTGGGGAGCCCCGCAAAGACCCCGCGCGGCAGCCGGGAGATCTCGTTGTCTGGGGGATGCGGACAGGCAATTAGCACCTTTCCTGGCTGACTTCTTGCCTGGCCCCGGAGCTGGGGGGTGTCTGGGGATGGAGCCCGGATCCCATGGCCAGGCAGGAGTGTTGTAATCATCGGGCCTGACCCCCGTCCGGCAGGCCAGAGATCAGCCTCCCATAAGCCCTAGCACACGTCAGCTGGAGACCCGCCTGCGCCCCTCGAGGAACTGGCCAAGGTGAATGTGCCTCACTGCTAAAAATGGACCCCTCATCCCCGGCCCCAGCCCTGGCCCTGGCCCCTCATCCCCAGCCCTTCGTCTCCAGCCCTGGGGGACACATGGACGGGTTCATGGGGGGGTGATGGATGGTTGGACGGACAGACGGGGCACGTGGCTGGGGACAGATGGACAGGTTCATGGGGGGGTGATGGTGTGATGAAGTGGGACTGTTCTTAATGTTTTCTCTGAATATTGTGGGTGTGCCTCAGTTTCCCCTAGGCAGTTCTTAAGTCTCTAGGGGGTGGAGTAAGGGGGAAGGATCGTTGCAGAGCCCTAGAGGGCAGGTGTGTGCAGGGATCTGGACACAGCCAATGGCCGACACCCTGTTTCCTGGCCACTTGATGGCCTGAGCCCTTCCCCCCTGCCAGGTGACAGCTAAAGGGTTGGAGAACAAAGGGATCCGGTGACCTCCTGGCCCGGAAAGGGACAAAGCCTGGGGGGCGCGGGGGCCTGGGAGGGTGAGTCAGTTTGGGGCTGGCTGGGACATGGAGTGAAGGGCAGATGTGATTGTCTGGCTCACTGCCCCCCAGAATGGACCCAGTGGAGGGGTCCTGTTCTCTGCACCTACAAGCTCTGTGTTAGACCATGTTCCTGTCATCCAATAAACTTTCTGTTTCCCCGGCTGGCTGAGAGTCCCGTCTGGCTGCGGAGTTGGGGGGCAGGACCCTCTGGCTTCCCCAGGACCCCGCCTGGGCAGACTGGCTGGGGGAAGCGCCCGGCGGGGCAGAGGATGCCGAATGCTCCGAGGTCAGACCCAGGAAGGGGGAAGCCGGGTGAGGTGTGTGTCCTGCAGACAGGCTGCTCCCCGAGAGGAGACTCCCCCAGAGTCCGGCCCGGCTTCGTGGGGAGCAGTTCCTGAGCATCGCCTGGGGACTCTGTGACAGATGGATGGATGGACGGATCGGGGACGTGGCTGGAGACGGATGGACGGGTTCCTGGGGGGGTGATGGGTGGATGGACGGATAGGGGACATGGGGTGATGGATGGAAGGGGGACGTGGCTGGGGATGAATGGAGGGGGGACAGATATGGGTGGGGGGATGGAGGGAGGGGCGGTATGAGTGTACAGTGGATGGACTGGCTCTGCCCCCCATACCCGGCTGCTCCCCCACTGCCCGGCCGCCCAGTCCCCCCCCGGCCGCGGTGTTCTCACCTGCCAGGTAAAGCATTTTTAGCCCGGCGTCGCTCAGTGCCGGCACCTGCTTCATGTGGACGTTTCCGCAGGCGATGGCCGAGTCGGAGAGGAGGCAGGCGGTGGGCAGCGAGGGCATGATGGGTCCCCCCTCGGGCCGCGCGCCCGGCCGTGCTCTGCCCGCCTCCAGCCGGGTGGCATTGCTCTGCCGGGGGGGTGGCCCCTTCCCCAGCACCTGCTGCCCTGCGGAGCAAGACAGAGGGTCATCCATGGGGAAGGGACCCCTGAGAGGGGGGCACCCTAGGGGACAGGATCGCCGGAGAGGGGGCACCCTGGGCAGAGCTGATTTTTGGGGTTCTGGCACTTCCAAAAAGCGTTTTTAAAATATCGTTTTGGCCCAAATCCAAAAACGGGGGGGAACGTCGGCAAACGGTGAAACGCCAGACTGGGCGAGGGGGGACGGCTGAGGTGCATGCGTCAGGCGGGGGGCCGGAGTGGCCCCTGGCGAAGGAAATTCTGGCTCCTGGAAGGAAGAGAGAAGGCGGGTGCAAGGGACCGGGCCAGGAGCTGCTTCCCGGCTATTTACCTGGTGTCTTCGGCCACGCCACGCGGCTGGCGCGCGTTTGAACCGTTATAAAGCTTCTGCTTATCTGCCCCCCCTTGCCTGGCACCCCCCTTTTCTCCCCACAATAGCTGAAATCGATAAAGGTGCAGAAGAACCAGCAGCGAGCTCCGAAGGATAAAGCAGGACAAAGCCGCCCGGGCCCGGCTCGCTGACTTTCTCTTCGTTTTCATCCATTTGAACGATCTCCATTGTGCAAACTGATGAGGGCAGGGCGGGGGTGTCACAATCCCGTGTCGAGACCCCCCGCGTCGTCTCGCTTTGCCTGGCTGGCCAGTTCCACGCTCAGCGTTGCTGGTTTACGTCTCCCCTCAGTGGTCACCAACAGACACCAGACCCTTCCCGGCCCGGCTCCGGGACATCGGCCCGGCTCCGGGACATCGGCCCACGGGCCCCACTCGGCAAACCCGCGCTCTCCCCCCGGCAAGCTGGCATCACCGCTACGCAGGGGGCCGGCCAGAAGTTACACCAGGCGTTCTGGGGGGTTGCAAGCCACCCCCTCGTAACACGAACGCAGGAGCCGCACTGAGGGCGGACACCAGCGGGGCCGGGGCCGGGGCCGGGGCCGGGGCCGGGGCCGGGGCCAAGGGGGCCAGTGGTTCGCGGGCCCAGCCCGCCGGCAGCTCCGGTTCTCTCTCCCACTCGAACGGCGCCAGCCAGCAGCGGGGGGGTTTGAACCCGGGTCGCCCGCACCCCAGCCGAGAGCCCTAAGCGCCAGGCAGGAGGCGGCTGCGGGCGGCCTGGGCCTGCTGGGCGAGGGGCACTGGGGTAGTGGGAGCCCACAGCAGGGGACGTTCTGGGTAGTAGGGACCAGATCCCCCCCAGATGCCGGCCTCCCTCCCCGCTTTCCCCCACCTTTCCCAGCTCTCCCGGAGACCCCGGCATCCTGGGCTGTGCCAACACTGTGTCTGCTGTTCCTGGCAGTGGCGGGGGGCTCCGACCTGGCCTTGGCACCCGGTGCCTTCCCGGCAGCTCTGGGGGGCCCCGTCTCCTCGCCAGGCAGGGACCCCCTCCGGGTCCCCAGGACCTTGGCCCCGTCCCGCCGCGCCTCCTGGGCCGCTTTCCCTCGCTCGGGCGCCCCACGGCGTCCCTCCGCCTTCCTCCGGCTGGGGCCTGGAGAGGGGAGGGGGTCAGCGAGGGAGGGGGAACAGAGGTGGCTGGGGGGGGGCGTTAAGCCCTTCAGGCCTCCCCTCGCTCCAAGGGGTGAGATACAGAATAGGGCAGGGACAGCTGCCTGCCCCCCTCCAACCCTTCCCATCTGCCTGCCCCCCTCCCCGTCCTCCTGCCCCCCTCCGCCCCTCCCCATCCGCCTGCCCCCCATCCCCACTCCTGCCACACACCCTCTTCTATCCCTCCATCTACCCCCACCCCTTCTCTCTGCTTCCCTAACCCCCCATCTACCCACCCTCAGACTCACCCTCTGTGGGGCTCAGTTGTGGGGCTGGATCCTGGGCACTCAGCTGCTCTAGGGAGCCGCCTATGAGGGCTGGGTCCTCGGTGAGGGGAGCAGATGGGGAGCTGTGGTTTTTGGGGCCCAGAGCAGATGGGGGGCTCAGCACCTTGGAGGGCATCTTGGGGGCCCCCCTCCTGGCACCCTCGAGCTGAACCCACAGGAAGAGGGCCAGCAACAGCACCAGTTTCATGGCTGCAGCCAGCCAACTCCCCTGCCAGCAGCCGACTGCCGGATGGCCCAGCCCGGGGGCCCGCCCCCCATGCTCCCCCCTTGGCCACACACCTTAGCCCATAAGCAAACACCGCCCCCCAAGCCGGATCCCCCCACGCCCCACTGCTGGTGTAAATCGGCCTTGACTCCTCCCCAGGCCCAGCTGCCATGGGCGCTGCAGGCTGGCAGGGATCTGGCCCCGGAGAGACAGGGCCCTTTTGTCCAGGGCCCGGGGAGCCTGGAACCGGCCCTCTAGCCTTGGCCAGGCCCAGGGGAATTGGGATGAATGGGCCCTCTGTCTGTCCGCACACAGCCAGCCACTGTCAGGGAACGGGCCCTGGGCCGCAGGGAGCCCCCTGTACACCCTGGTCCCCCCTGGGGCCGGGCCAGGAACAGATCCCTGGCTGCGGTGAGCCGGCATTGACCCCGCATCGGCTAGGCCAGAAATGCCAGAGGGGGAAAGTGACAGCCAGAGGCCCCCACGTGGTTACAGACCACCCCGTTCTCTGACCCCCAAGAACTCCCAGAGCCAGGGCAGAACCCAGGAGTCCTGGCTCCCAGCCCGCTGCTGGCTCTAACCCACTAGGCCCCAGTCCCCTCCCATGCCTGGGGAGAGAACCCAGGCGTCCTGCAGGTGGGCCCCTTGTGTTTACAGCAGGATTTCTGCTTTCAGGAGCAAAGTGCTGTTAAACGTGACCGACAGACACTGCTGGGGGCTGCCGCAAGCCTGAGCCACCCGCCGCAAAGGGGGGAAGCTGCCCACAGCTGAGATGCAGCCACCTCTGGGGTGGGGCAGGGGCTCGGTTATAGGGGGACACCTTGCCCAGTGCTAAGACATGGCCCCAGCAGGGTGGGCACGGGGGCTGGTTATAGGGGGATGTCACGGGCTCCCAGGTCGTGCCCACTCTTGGCCCATGCGGTCCCTGGGGGGAACCCCCATCAGTGCAAGAGCCCTTCTCGGGGGTCCAGCCCCCCGCCTCCTGGAACCGCACCGCTCTGAGCCTTAGCACGCTTGTCTCTGCCGTGGGCCCCTCAAGGAGACCCCCGGGTCCTCCACCCCCAGAGGGAATAAGGCCCCCCCCGAGCTCCCCACGCCCAGAGAGAATAATGCCCCCCTGTTCTCTAGACTGGAGTGACACTCAGCCGGCATAAAGCAGCAGGGTTTATTGAGCGTCTGAACCCAGCATAGGAAACTCTCTGGGCCTCAGGCCTGGCCCGCCTCAGCCCAGCACATCCCAGTCTCCCCTGCATCCAGCTGGGCTCTGCCTGCTCCCTCTCTCCAGCCCAGAGCCCCCCTGCTTCCCAGCTGGGCATCTGATCTCACCGGCCCCAAGTCCCCCCTCTGTCCATTGTCACCTGGTAAACAGGGTTGCCTGGGCCCCTTCTGGCTGGACCGGTCACCGGGGTCCTCTCTCCGCAGCCCATTGTCCCCCCACTGGCCAGACCCAACTGGGACTCCCAAGCTGGGGCTGCCGATCCCCAGTCGCTGGGGTCTCCACTCTCCAGGCCATTGGCCGGAGTCCCACGTTCCCTCGCTGGCCCTGTGTCCCCACAAACCCACTCTCCGACCCCCTTGTTAAACCCGTAACACCCAGGGAAACTGAGTCCCACCCCCTCTGCATGCAAACCACTGATAAAACCAAGAGAATCCCCCACTTTGTCACAGGGGACCCCACGCCTGATGCTGGGACCGGCCTCTCCAGCTGGCATCACTTATACAGGGACCCCTTGCCTGGCACAGAGACATGGCCCCTCTGTCTGGGGCTGGTTATAGGGGCCCCTTGCCTGATGACAGGATAGCCCCCCAGTCTGGTTCTAGGGGGCCCACACCTGATGCTGGGATGTAGCCCCCCCGGCTGGGCTGGTTACAGGAGCCCCTGGCAGGAGGCTGGGGCAGACCAGCTGGTGAGCAGTTGGACGTTATGTAAGACAGGAAGTGCAGCCAGTGAGATCCAGCTGAACGGTGATCTCCGCTCCCCCCGGGGTTGGTGGTTAGAGTGGGGGGAGGGGTGCTCACAGTACTCCTGGGTTCTCTCCCCAGCTCTGGGAGAGGAATGGGGCCTAGGGAGCTAGAGCAGAAAGCGGGCTGGGAGCCAGGATTCCGGGTCATAGCCGCTGTGTAACCTTGGGGGAAGTCACACCCCCTGTGCCTCAGTTTCCCTGCTCACCCTTACAATCCCAATACAGGGGCTGCAGAGGGCCAGGTCAAGGGGAGCTGCGCAGCACTCACCCCTATAGCCCCCCCAGTTGGGATCTGCACAGCAGCCAGCCTGACAGCACCCACCCCCATCTCATTCCTATTCCCAGCCAGGTTTGAGTCACTGCTTCCCGTGCCAAGGGCCCGTCTAGACCAAGCCAGCCCCAGGCGGGTCAGATTTTCATTTCCTCTTCGGTAAGCCAGGGGCCCAGGCAGGGGGGTGGAGTGGGAAGGCTGGGAGGCAGGACACCTGGGTTCTATCCCCACCTCTGCCACAGACCTGCTCTATGAGCGAGGGGCAAGGATGGCCTCCCTTGGGCCTCAGTTTCCCCCCCTTTGTCTGCTCCAGGCCAGGAGCTCCTGCAGGCAGGGACTGTGCCACGCCCAGCCCACACTGGGACCCCCAGCTCAGGCAGGGGAGCCATGCAGCACCCAGCACAATGGGGGGCCCTGATCTCAGGCCCAAGGGTCTATGGGGGACCCCATACAAGAAGAGGACTCCAAGCACCAGGGGTGGGAATGTAGCACTCCACACAATGTGGGCCCTGACCCAGCTGTGGCATGGGAGGCTGGAGGCGTATGGGGTGGTCAGTACAGTGGGGATCAGTGCAGCACCTGGCACTTCAGGTGGGAGGCCGAAGCAAAGACCCCCCCAGCCCCTGCTAAAGCCAGCATGAGGTGCCCTCACAGCCAGCCTGCCACCCAAGCTCCCCCAGCCCATCCACTCTGATCCGCCCCCCCCATCCTACAGTCGTGGGGTGCGTGGCACGGGCCACACAGCGCCGTCGCCCACCCCCCGACTGGAGTTCCAGGCCCGAGAGGAGACAAAAGCTGTTTAATTAGAGGCAAAGTAACCAGGCCCCGGTCACATGTCTGACCCTGGGGGATACACAGAGCAGTCCACACAGTGCATGCCCCCACCCCCCGGGTACCCCCCCCGCCACTCCCCTGAGATCGCCAGCTCTAAGTGCAAAATGGTGCAGTGAGAAAAGGGGGTAGTGCCTCGAAAGTGCAGGCTGAGGGCCTCTGAGCGCCAGGCCCGGCCCCACACCGAGACGCCCCTGCCCTGTATGTGTGGGTGTGGGGGGGGGGTCTCTGAGCACCAGGCCTGGCCCCTGCCCTGCAAGTGTGGGACCCTGAGCCACCCCCATGAGGGCAAGAGGAGGAGGAGGTCTCCCGCAGCAAGGCAGAGACACCGGCCAGTGCTCCGCCCCCAGCCCCCAGCGGGCCGGCTGGCTACACCCTACCTAGCCCTGAGCGGTTAAGGCCCGGCAGCCGCCCACTGGCGGGGGCAGCTGCGGCAGAGGTCAGGGGTCTGTCGGCAGTTTGCAGCATTGAAGGCACGAGCGGTGAAGGGCGGTGCCGGTCCCGGGGCTGGCTCTGGTTGGCACCGATCCTGCATGTTTCTCTGCGAGGCCGCTGAGGTCTCAGTGCTGCGTGGGAAAAACCCAGTTACCCTCGGAGCAGAGCAAAGGGGATACCCCCACAACCCACGGCACCGATCCCTGCCCCGCAGGCTGGCACCGATATCAAGGGGAGATGGCCTGGCCACCTCACAGCTTAGCCCCACTGCCCCCTCCCTGCCTGGGGGGCAGAGACCAGCCAGGGCACAGGCCCCATGGCTGGACAACCGGTAGCCAGGGAGGTTTGCCTGAG
This sequence comes from Eretmochelys imbricata, assembly GCF_965152235.1. NCBI lineage: Eukaryota > Metazoa > Chordata > Testudines > Cheloniidae > Eretmochelys > Eretmochelys imbricata. Next base: position 17,158,291 of record NC_135594.1, on the reverse strand, counting down.
TCTGCAGAGAGCCTGAGCCCTTCACTTCAAGAGACAGAAAGAGACACCTCCAGGCACCTGAACTCCCACCCCAGCAAGGGGCTTTGTTGGGGGTCAGGAGCACAGGAGCCCATGCCCCCCAACTGCTGGGGACCCAGGCTGCCACCCTTGGGGGCAGGGGATGAGGGACCCCCTCCGGCCCCAAGGTCTGGAACAGGACCGTGGCTGTGGGATGCAGCCAGGCCCTCCAAAGCCCCATCCTGGTTCTGTGCCACCTGGAGGTGCCCCTGGGAAGCCAGGAAGGGGGCAGGCTAACAGGCTGGGGCTGGCCTGTGCCATACCGCGGTGCTCCTGGTGCTGCGCGGTCTGGCCCGGGTGCCGTGGGCCGGGCTCTCCAGGCTCTCCAGGCGCTGGGTGAGAGCCAGCTTCTGCTGGATGGCCATGCGCAGCAAGGAGCTGAGCGTCTTCTTCTCATCCTCCGCCACGGCCAGCTGCCGCTGCATCTCGTCCAGCTGGGAGACGTACTGGTCACACCTGGGGGACACAGGGGGGTCAGGCTGGGGGTTCCGCCTGCCCCGGCTCGGTCCCCTGTGGCTAGCCCTGCCCCCTAAGTAGCCCCATCCCCACCCAGTAGTCCTGCTTCCTGGCGGGCAGTTCCAGCCCTGTGCCCATCGGGGGCTCCCCTCACCGGCTGGCAAACATGGCACGTAGGGAGGAGAAGGTGGTGGCGTCCTCCTTCAAGGCCTTCAGCTCGCGGCGCAGCTTGAGCATGGTGTCCGACACCAGGGCTTTCTCCCCCTCGTACTGCCCCTTCAGGTTGGAGAGCGCCGCCTCCGCTGTCTGGGAGGAGATGGGGGTGAGAGCCGGGTGGGCCCATGCCCCCCCCCCGCAACCCCACCCTCTGCCCGCTGGGGGAGACGGGAGGTGGGAGCTGGACGGGCCCGTGGCCCCCACTCCCGCAACCCCACCCTCTGCCCTCTGGGGGGAGAGAGCCGGAGGGCCCGTGCCCCCCCTCCCGCAACTCCACCCTCTGGGGGGAGAGAGCCGGAGGGCCTGTGCCCCCCCTCCCGCAACCCCACCCTCTGCCCTCTGGGGGAGACGGGAGGTTGGAGCTGGACGGGCCCGTGCCCCCCCTCCCGCAACCCCACCCTCTGCCCTCTGGGGGGAGAGAGCCGGAGGGCCCGTGCCCCCCCTCCCGCAACTCCACCCTCTGGGGGGAGAGAGCCGGAGGGCCTGTGCCCCCCCTCCCGCAACCCCACCCTCTGCCCTCTGGGGGGAGAGAGCCGGAGGGCCCGTGCCCCCCCCCCCGCAACCCCACCCTCTGCCCGCTGGGGGAGACGGGAGGTGGGAGCTGGACGGGCCCGTGGCCCCCACTCCCACAACCCCACCCTCTGCCCTCTGGGGGGAGAGAGCCGGAGGGCCCGTGCCCCCCCTCCCGCAACTCCACCCTCTGGGGGGAGAGAGCCGGAGGGCCTGTGCCCCCCCTCCCGCAACCCCACCCTCTGCCCTCTGGGGGAGACGGGAGGTGGGAGCTGGACGGGCCCGTGCCCCCCCTCCCGCAACCCCACCCTCTGCCCTCTGGGGGGAGAGAGCCGGAGGGCCCGTGCCCCCCCTCCCGCAACTCCACCCTCTGCCCTCTGGGGGAGACGGGAGGTGGGAGCTGGACGGGCCCGTGCCCCCCCTCCCGCAACCCCACCCTCTGCCCTCTGGGGGAGACGGAAGGTGGGAGCTGGACGGGCCCGTGCCCCCCACCATGCAACAAGGCGGTGTGGGGAGGGGAGAGCCGGATGGGCCCACACCCCCTGCATGCAATCCCCATCCCCCACCCACAACCTCTGCCCTCTGGGGGGAGCTGGGGGGTGAGAGCCGGAGGGCCCACACCCCCACGCATCCGGACACACCCACAGACGGCTGTGGAGACGGGGGTGAGAGCCAGCTGGGCCCGCAGCCCCCACCCCCACCCAGCCTCTGCCCTCTGGGGGGCGAGACCCGGACAAGCCCATGTCCCCGGACATGCCCACAGCCCCCCCATACAGAGAGCCTCTGCATCTCGGAGTCAGTTGGGCCTGCGCCCCCCACATACACAGCTCCCACTGCAGCCACAACCCTCCCCCCATTAAAGGAGATGGCTGACTGGATCCAGACAGGCTGCCCCATGGCCCCTTAAAGGGAGGGCTTAAGGTGCCCGGGGGCATGGACGAGCCCCCCGCAGCGCGCCCACCTGCTTGTTGGCCTTGAGCACAGTGCGCAGTGTGGCGATCTGCTCCCGCTTGGTGCTGAGCAGGGAGCGAAGCTTCATCACCTCTTCAGCCAGCACCTCCTTGTCCTGCTCCAGCTCGGCGGCTGGCGGGCCCTGCCCGGGGGGCCGCTGCCGCCACAGGACCAGCGCCCCCTGCAGGTGCCCCAGCTGCTCCCGCAGCACCACCGCCAGGTTGGAGACATTGAGGGGCTCCCCAGCGGGTGACTGGTCCTCACAGGGCCCCGCCCCTGGCTCCGGCTGGAGATGGGTCTTGCCCGCCGGCTCCCTCTTGCCCAGCAGCCTCCTGGTGCCGCGCCCGTCCCGGTAATAATCCAGCACCACCCGCTGCGGCGTCAGGCCACGCCAGGCGCAGACCTGGTGGTAGAGGGTGGCCAGTTCCTCCGTCAGCCCCAGCAGCTCCTCCTGGGCCTGGGCCAGCCGGGCCTGCAGCTCCCCTGCCAGCTTCCGGGAGGCCCGCAGCTGCCCCTCCAGCTGCGCCACCAGGTCCTGCCAGGGCTGGGGCTCCGGGGATGCTGGCCTGGCCTTGAGCTGCTCCAGGAGGAGGCCATTGCGCTGCTGCTGATCTGTCAAGGCCACCCTGGCGCTGTCCAGCTGCCCCCGGGCCTCCTGCACATCAGCTGCCAGGGAGGCTTTCTCCCGGTCCACCTGCAGAGAGAGAAATGGCAGGCCTGTGAGCATGGGGTCTTGTGTGTTAGAGTGGCAGGGGTTGGGGGGCGGGGGGGCTGTGATGAAGCAGAACTGTTCTTAATGTTTCCTCTGAATACTGTAGGGGTGCCTCAGTTTCCCCTAGGCATTTCATAAGTCTTTAGAGGGTGGGATAAGGCAGGGGGTGTAATTGTTGCAGAGCAAAGGGCCAGGGTCTATAAATGGCGACACTCTGTCTCCTGGCCACTGATGTCCTGGGCCCTTCCCCCTGCCAGGTGAGAGCTAAAGGATTGGAGAACAAAGGGATCCGGTGACCTCCTGGCCCGGGAAAGGGACAAAGCCCAGAGCAGGGGGGGGCTGGAGGGAGTTTCAGTTTGGGGCTGGCTGGGGACATGGAGTGAAGGGCAGACGGGGTTGTCTGGCTCACTGCCCCCCAAAATGGACCCGGCTGAGGGGTCCTGTTCTCTGCACCTACAAGCTCTGTGTTAAACCCTGTTCCTGTTGTCTAAAAAGCCTTCTGATTTATTGGCTGGCTGAGAGTCCCGTCTGACTGCGGAGTTGGGGGGCAGGACCCTCTGGCCCCCCCAGGACCCTGCCTGAGCAGACTCGCTGTGGGAAGCGCCCGTAGGGGCAGGGGAGGCTGGAGGCTCCGGGGTCAGACCCAGGAAGGGGGAAGCCGGGGGAGCTGTGTGTCCTGCAGACAGGCTGCTTCCCGAGAGGAGACTCCCCCAGAGTCCTGCCCGGCTACGTAGGAAGCAGATCCAGAGCATTGCCCGTGGACCCCGTGACAGGGGCTGGGAGCCAGGACTCCTGGGATCTCTCCCCAAACACCCTCAGAGGGTTGAGGAAGGGGAGCAAGGGGTTTCGTGGATTAGAGCAGGGGGGGCTGGGAGCCAGGACTCCTGGGTTCAATCCCCAATTTGGCACAGATTGGCTGTGACCTTTGGCACACCTCTCTCCCCTCCCCCCGTGGTTCCAGTTCAGGGACTTGGTGTGTGCGCCAGGCGCCAGTCTCCATGGGGGGGAAGGGGGCATACGGCACCCAGCACACGATGGGGGGGCTCCCGGGCCGTGTCTCCGGGTGCTGTGCGGGTTCGGCGGGAAGCCAGAACAGCAGCGTTGTGGCTACCAAGCACAAGGGCGTGTTGTGGAAAGCCCCAGGGGGCTGGATGGTTACAGCACCTGCTTGCCAGGGGCTCGGAGATCTGCTGGGTGCCAGAGACAACTTGGGGGAGGGGGCTCCGCAGAAGCCAAGCCAGAGCTGGCATGGAGGCCTGGCGCAGCGTTAACCTGGCAGGGCCCAGGTGCAGCCACCAAGCGAGACAAGATGCGCTCTGCGGGGGGCCTGCTGCTGCAGGATGTGGGGTGTACCAGTGGCTTCCTGCCTTGCTCCACCCCCTCAGCAAGGGCGACCGCGCAGGCGAGAGCCAGCTGCGGGCGACGCTGGGAGACAGGCCCGAGCGCAAGGGATTCCCAGTTCACACCAGCTGGAAGCCAGCCCCGCTGACTTCAGTCTGTGACATTCCAGGGGCAAAATGGGTGGGGGCAGGGAAGGCTGCTTCCTGGTTACTGAAGTCTTAATGGCCTCATTAATGTGCAGAGAAGGGGGGTTGGCAATGAAGGGGTTAACTGATGACACATTCCTCCCCCCCGCCCCGCAGCTGCTCCTGCCAATCGGGCTGCCCATTGCTACTGGCTAGGCCCCTCTTCACCCACCTAATGGGCTCAGCCCTTCATCCACTCCTGGATCTGAACCGGGGTCGGGTACAGGGCAGGAGACACCAGGCCACCCTCCCCTGGCACAAGACCCCCACCGCGAGGTGCTCAGCCGCCCCATACCCTGCCCTGAGCCTCCAGACCCCCTCCCCCTAACACAAGATGCTCCGGGATCTTCCCTTACCCGGAATGGCTGGAACCCCGAGACCTGCCCCAAGCTACGCCCCAGGCCCTGCCCCCACCTTGAGGCAGCAAGAAACCCCCATGCCCCCACCCACAACCTGGAGCAGGCCGCGCCCCACTGACCAGAGCAGCAGGGAACCCCCCAGGCCCCGCCCCTGACCTGGAGCAGCTGCTGCCGCAGCTTGGGCACCTCGGCCAGGCTGAGCTCACTGAAGAGGTCGGCGACGAGGCTGGGCGCAGGGCGGGCGTGGGGAGTGGACGCCCGCTCCCCGAAGTCCCCCACGCTGGCGCTGCCATTGGCAAAGCCGCTGTCCAGCTCCTCATCCTGGCTTAGCTCCTCCAGGCCGGCCTGCAGGCTGCCCAGCGAGCCGGGGCGGCCCCCGGTGCAGGCCGCCAGCTCCCGCCGCAGCTCCCGCCGCTGCTCCCGCTCCACCGCCAGCATCTCCAGCGCCTCCTCCAGCTGCCGCTCCGCCAGCTCCCGCAGCCGCCCCAGCTCCTCCAGCTGGGCTCCGGCCAGCACTGCCTCCTCATCCCGGCACCGCAGCTCGTGCTTCAGGGCCTCAAACTCCACCTGCCGGGGGGGGGCGTCAGGACTCCTGGGGTCTCCCCTCAGCTCTGAGAGGGGAGTGGGGGCTAGTGGGTTAGAGCAGAGGGCGCTGGGAGCCAGGACTCCCGGGTTCTCTCCCTGGCTCTGAGAGGGCAGTGGGGGCTAGTGGGTTAGAGCAGGGGGCGCTGGGAGCCAGGACTCCTGGGTTCTCTCCCCAAACACCCTCAGAGGGTTGAGGAGGGGAAGCAAGAGTTAGCACAGGCCACATAAGCGGTTTCCTCGCCCTCTCCTGTCCCAAGTGAGGCACAATCAGCCCCTCCAGCACAGGGGCCCCAGGCGATCTTCCCGCCATCCCGAGAGGCTGGGGGCGAGGTACCTGGTTGCCCTTGAGCAGGGACACCTGCTTCTGCAGGGAGATGTTCTCCTCCTCCAGCTCAGCGCAGTCCTGCAGCTGCCGCAGCTCCCGGCTCTTGTACTGCTTCAACTCCTCCCGCAGCTGGGCCTTCTCTGCCTCCAAGGCCTGGCACTCCTGGGGTAAAGGGGCACCATTAATGCCCCCAAGGAGCAGGAGAGGGCCCACCCAGGATCCCTGGGGGAAAGGAGAGAGCCTGGGGACCCAAGCTACGGCACAGCCCACCTCAGGGGCATCGCGGGCCCCGAGTGCTCACTGGCCTAAGGGGGGAGTTTGGGGGGGGGCAGAGACAGAACCTGCTGTAACACTTGGTATGAATCCTGCGTGCGCCTCACTTTCCCCAGCTGGTAACTAGGTGGTGGGGAAAGGCTGCTCGCTCTCGGGGAGGTGGGAATGGCACCTGGCTGTCCCAGGTTTGGGGCCCAGGCCAACATGTAGACAATGGCAAATCCAATCACCGGGCCATTTACTACCTAGCAACTAAGGACCACACACATCCAGCCACTGCAAGCAGCAAGGGAACCAAGAGCTATGGGGGGGGGGAGGGGGACAGGTGGGATGGGACAGAGGAGAGAGGGACAAAGCAGGAGCCAAGGGGACACCCTTTGGCTGGGCTCTGTGTAACCAGGCCAGGCCAGGCCGTAACTTCCTGTTCTCTGTGCTAACCAAGGACCATCTACGCTGGGTCCAGACACCCAATAACCCCCTGTTGAGAGCCGCTGAAGGGGGCAGTGCTCTCTCTTGGGGTACAAGCCTCCCACAGGTCTCAGCGTAGCAGCCATGTTAGTCTGTATTCGCAAAAAGAACAGGAGGACTTGTGGCACCCGAGAGACTAACCAATTTATTTGAGCATGAGCTTTCGTGAGCTACAGCTCACTTCATCGGATGCATTTGGTGCAAAATACAGTGGGGAGATTTCTATACAGAGAGAACATGAAACAATGGGTGTGACCAGACACACTGTAACCAGAGCGATCCCTTAACGTGAGCGGTTACCAGTGGCGGGGGGAGGGGGGGCGGCTTTTGTAGTGATAATCAAGGTGGGCCATTTCCAGCAGTTGACAAGAATGTGAGGAACAGTGGGGGGGAGGGGGGGAATAAACATGGGGAAATAGTTTTACTTTGTGTAATGACCCATCCACTCCCAGTCTCTAGTCAAGCCTAAGTTAATTGTATCCAGTTTGCAAATGAATTCCAATTCAGCAGTCTCTCTTGGAGTCTGGTTTTGAAGTTTTTTGTTGAAGTATTGTCACTTTTAGGTCTGTAATCGAGTGACCAGAGAGACTGAAGTGATCTCCGCCTGGTTTTTGAAGGTTATAATTCTTGACGTCTGATTTGTGTCCATTTATTCCTTTACGTAGAGACTGTCCGGTTTGGCCAACGTACATGGCAGAGGGGCATTGCTGGCACATGTCACACTGGTAGACGTGCAGGTGAACGAGCCTTGGTAGCGTGGCTGATGTGCTCAGGCCCTACGATTAGCCTCCCACAGGCGTCCCATTGAGGTGGGCTCGCTGCAGGGAGCGTCCAGCATGAGGCAGGGGTGCGGAAGGCTCCGAGGGTCAGTCCCAGGAGGCTGGGGAAGCCAAGGGGGAAAGAGGGCACAGGGGACCGCAGGGCACTCACCTGGCGCAGGCCCTGCAGGGCGGCACGCAGCCGCTCGCTCTCAGCGCCCGCGTTGCTCAGCCGGCATTGCAGCTGCCTCAGCTCCCCCTGCTGCTCCCCCAGGCGGGCTGCGAGCTGGGCCTCGCTGGCCGCAGCCTCACGCACCAGGCTCTCCTCCCGGGTCTCCCCGGCCACCGCTGCCCGCCGGTGGCTGCTGTGGCACTCAGCCAGGGCCTGCCGGACGCAGGGCAGAGAGAGGTCACTGGGGAGGAGGTGTCCGGCACGCGACGTGCTCTGCAGAATGCTGGGTGCAATGGGCACACACAGGGCGCTGGGCCAGGGCATGTGGGGGGCTCCCCCTGGCAGTGCCCAGGCTGACCCCATTCTGGGCACACACACAGGGCGCTGGGCCAGGGCATGTGGGGGGCTCCCCCCGGCAGTGCCCAGGCTGACCCCATTCTGGGCACACACACAGGGCGCTGGGCCAGGGCACGTGGGGGGCTCCCCCAGCAGTGCCCAGGCTGACCCCATTCTGGGCACACACACAGGGCGCTGGGCCAGGGCACGTGGGGGGCTCCCCCCGGCAGTGCCCAGGCTGACCCCATTCTGGGCACACACACAGGGCGCTGGGCCAGGGCACGTGGGGGGCTCCCCCCGGCAGTGCCCAGGCTGACCCCATTCTGGGCACACACACAGGGCGCTGGGCCAGGGCACGTGGGGGGCTCCCCCCGGCGGTGCCCAGGCTGACCCCATTCTGGGCACACACGCAGGGCGCTGGGCCAGGGCACGTGGGGGGCTCCCCCCGGCAGTGCCCAGGCTGACCCCATTCTGGGCACACGCAGGGCGCTGGGCCAGGGCACGTGGGGGGCTCCCCCCGGCAGTGCCCAGGCTGACCCCATTCTGGGCACACACACAGGGCGCTGGGCCAGGGCACGTGGGGGGCTCCCCCCGGCGGTGCCCAGGCTGACCCCATTCTGGGCACACACGCAGGGCGCTGGGCCAGGGCACGTGGGGGGCTCGCCCTAGTGGTAACTGGGCTGACCCTGTTCTGTGCCTGCCAGCCCCTTACCTCCTTCATTTGGGACAGCTCCGAGCTCAGCCCCTCCAGCTGCCCCTCCAGCTCCCCGCAGCGCTGCTTGAGCTCCCCGTTCTCCTCCAGCACCGCCAGCCCGTACTGGGCGGCCTGGACCTTCTCCTGCGTCGCCTCCTGCAGCTCGGCCGCCAGGCGCCCCAGCTCCGCCTGCAGCTGGGCCAGGTCTGCGGGCGCTTGCACCAACTCCATGGTGGGCACCGGGGGGCAGGGCTGGGTCCCGGCGGGGGGCAGCGGGCACGCCTGTGGGCGGGGAGAGGCTGTAACCTCCTGCAGACACCACACACCTGTGCCCTAGCCCCCTCCCGTATGCGGCCCTGAAGCGGGGAGATGCAGACCTACCACTCCATGGGGAGGCAGGAGGGTGCAGGGGGAGGGGCAGGCGCCCTACCCCCAGGGGTGGGGGGGGAGGGGCAGAGGGGGCCCCCCAGGGGTGGGGGGGAGGGGCAGAGGGCCACCCCGGAGTGGGGGGGAGGGGAGGCGACGAGGGGGGAGGGGCAGAGGGGGCCCCCAGGAGCGGGGGGGGCAGCGACAGGGGGGAGAGGAGCGGGGGAGGGGCCGGGGCAGAGGACCCCCCAGGAGCGGGGGGAGGGGCTAACGGTCCCCACGAGGCGGTTGGCTCTGTGGCTCCCCTCGCGCCCGGCGCCCTGGAGCGGCGCGGCCGCCCCCTGCCCCTCGGCGCTCACCCGGCCTCTGCTCCGCGGCCACCGCCAGGCCCGGCCCGGCCCCGCCCCCCGCCTCTATATACGCCCCGCCCCGCCCCGCCCCGCCCCGTTTGAAATTCCTCGCGCGCCTCACGGAGCGCACGCCCCGTCCCTGTTCTGATTCGCCGGGCAGCACCTCATCCCGCCCCCTTCCCCCTCTTCCGATTGGTCGCTGCCTTTCTTTCTCTCAGCCGATAGGCCGAGCTCTTAGGTAGCCCCGCCCCGCCACGCCTTGCGTGCTTGGCCGCCTTGCGGCCTCTACAGTACCTCCTTCTCATTCGATTGGACGAGCTCCGTCTAGCCCCGCCCTTCCTCTCTCCGGGGTCTCTGATTGGTCGTTTTCTCCCATCCTTCCCGCCTAACCCACGAAGCGCGAGGCTTCCCCAGGGCTTCGTCTCCTGATTGGCTGGAGCTTCCCTTCGCCCCTCCAGACCCGCCCATTAGTCGGAGGAGGTCGAGAAGCTCTGGATTGACAAGGCCAAAGCCAATGGGAACGAACCTCCTTGGGGCTGGCCCTCTCTGCCATTGGCTCAGAGATAGCCAGAGGGGCCCACGCTTCCCTCTGCCGCCAAACATAGCCCCCAGGAAACGCCCCCCGCCCAGGGGCTGATGGGAGTGACGCCAACGGCCCTGCCCCCGGGGCTGATGGGAGCGACGCCAACGGCCCTGCCCCCGGGGCCGACGGGAGTGACGCCAACGGCCCTGACCCCGGGGCCGACGGGAGTGACGCCAACGGCCCTGCCCCCGGGGCTGACGGGAGCGACGCCAACGGCCCTGCCCCAGGGGCTGACGGGAGTGACGCCAACGGCCCTGCCCCAGGGGCTGACGGGAGTGACGCCAACGGCCCTGCCCCCGGGGCTGACGGGAGTGACGCCAACGGCCCTGCCCCAGGGGCTGACGGGAGTGACGCCAACGGCCCTGCCCCCGGGGCCGATGGGAGCGACGCCAACGGCCCTGCCCCAGGGGCTGACGGGAGCGACGCCAACGGCCCTGCCCCAGGGGCTGATGGGAGCGACGCCAACGGCCCTGCCCCCGGGGCTGATGGGAGTGACGCCAACGGCCCTGCCCCAGGGGCTGACGGGAGCGACGCCAACGGCCCTGCCCCCGGGGCCGACGGGAGCGACGCCAACGGCCCTGCCCCAGGGGCTGACGGGAGCGACGCCAACGGCCCTGACCCCGGGGCCGACGGGAGGGGTGCCGAGCGGCTGCCATGACTGTCCCCCCTTGGCCCGAGCGACGCCAACGGCCCTGCCCCCAGGGCCGCTGGGAGCGACGCCAACGGCCCTGACCCCGGGGCCGACGGGAGCGACGCCAACGGCCCTGACCCCGGGGCCGACGGGAGGGGCGCCGAGCGGCTGCCATGACTGCCCCCCTTGGCCCGAGCGACGCCAACGGCCCTGCCCCCAGGGCTGATGGGAGCGATGCCAACGGCCCTGACCCCGGGGCCGACGGGAGGGGCGCCGAGCGGCTGCCATGACTGCCCCCCCTTGGCCCAAGCGACACCAATGGCCCTGACCCCGGGGCCGACGGGAGCGACGCCAACGGCCCTGACCCCGGGGCCGACGGGAGGGGCGCCGAGCGGCTGCCATGACTGCCCCCCCTTGGCCCGAGCGACGCCAACGGCCCTGCCCCCAGGGCCGCTGGGAGCGACGCCAACGGCCCTGACCCCGGGGCCGACGCCAACGGCCCTGACCCCGGGGCCGACGCCAGCGACGCCAACGGCCCTGACCCCGGGGCCGACGGGAGGGGCGCCGAGCGGCTGCCATGACTGCCCCCCCTTGGCCCGAGCGACGCCAACGGCCCTGACCCCGAGGCCGACGGGAGGGGCGCCGAGCGGCTGCCATGACTGCCCCCCCTTGGCCCGAGCGACGCCAACGGCCCTGCCCCCGGGGCTGACGGGAGCGACGCCAACGGCCCTGCCCCCGGGGCTGACGGGAGCGACGCCAACGGCCCTGCCCCCGGGGCTGACGGGAGCGATGCCGAGCGGCTGCCGTGACAGCCCCCCTTGGCCTGAGTGATGTCAACAGACAGCCCTGCCCCCGGGGCGCATGGGAGCGAGAGGAGCACTGAGGGCCCCCCTAAGCATAAGCCCGGGCTGAACCTCTCACGCAGGGCCTGTGCGGGCCCTGAACTGCTCTATCCAGGAGCCTGCTGAACAGCAGCCAGCCCCCTGCTCTGCTTCCCGTCACAGAGTCACACCAAGCCAACGCCGTTAAACCTTTTATTTGGAAGCGTAGGTGAAGGGAAGCCGCCCTGTTGGCACGGCAGCAGCCGGCCCCGTAAGAGAGATGGGTTTGGTCGTTTCGAACACTGACCGAGCCAGGGGAATGGATCACGCCAGGAACGTTGGGGTAGCAGCTTAAGACACGGCGCTGCTGCATTAATGGGGGTCTCCTTCCCCAGGAGCAGAGCAGGAACAGGACCGCCCAGAGCAGAGCGCAGCTACTGGACAAAGCCTGCACCGCACCAGCTTCAGGTAGGACGGGTACCGCTTGGTCCATCGCAGTGCCTGTGAACACCTACTCCCCACTATCTACCCCAGGGCAGAGGTGCCCCTGGCCATGGGGAGAGGGAGCCTCGCCTTGCCCTGAAGAACCCCTGCCCTGGTGGCTGATGGGAGCCATGGCAGGCCGTGCTTAAGCTACTCATGGGTTAGCAAGGAATGTCTTCGGCCCAGGGCTCCTCGGGGGTGTGGCTGGAAGTTGCTCAACCCGCGCTGCTAGAGAAATAACCAGCGGGACTTGGGCAAGTGGGTGAGTCATGTCCCAGCCCTGGGGGGAGGAGGAGGGGGATCACAAGCCCCGGAGACCTGATCGTAGCAGTTTCGGTCACATTGAGCAGGAAGTTAGTAGAAAGAACAGAGGTGGGGGTGGAGGACAGAAAAGCAACTGGTTCTCCTCGCCCTAGACATGGACGGAGCGTTAGTTGGCAAAGGTGCTCTTCACAGCTGCTATGATGTTCTTGGCGTTGATCCCGAAGAGGTCCAGGAGTTCGGCCGGTTTGCCACTCCGGGGCACACCAGACACCGCCAAGCTTTGGAGCACTATGCCAGGCTCCCCGGACACGGCCGCGGCCACTGCTTCCCCGAGCCCACCTAGCAAAGAGACAGAAGGGTCACACTACGTGGGACTAGCTCTCCTTTCCAGAGGTGTCTCGGTTGCTTAAGATGCGCTAGTCACAGCCCCTCCGTGAGATGTGTCACTTGGTCAGGACAGGCTTGCAGGACACCTGGGTTCCATTCCAGCTCTGTCACCAGGCCCTGGCTTTTCCCAAGCCAGCCCTGTGACCCAGGAGATCCCTTCCAGTCCTTGCCCAGACAACCTGTCACAATCCAGCTTCCTGGCAGATTCTCCCCCCACCCTCCCCTTGGGATTCTGTTCCAGACCCTCCCTCTGATGGCTGGAAACCTTAGTTCCAGTGTCAGTCGATCCTTGGCCAAGTTCACGCCCCTTTGTTCTTGGGCCAGCATCCTCCTTTGGTTTCAACAGCTCTTCTCCCGCTGTATCCAGCGGGCGCCCAGACCTGTCCGGTTTGTAATTTAGGCTACACAACGCAAGCTGTCGGTCCCCTCTGCCCCATCCCAACCCTTCTCTGCACCCATCCCAGCAGAGATTCCTCAACACCCTAGTCTTGCTGGGGTTGCCCAGCGCTAAAATGGGAAATAACCCTCCTACTCGGGATTCCCCAGCTATCCAAGGCTGGCTTCGGCCCATGCTGGGAGCAAGCAGCCAGCCGGCCGTTGCTCCCCAATCCCGCACAGGCGTTTGGGAGCCCCCGGCCAATAGCCTCCTACCCTCTCTGTAATGATCCTCCACAGTGATGATGCGCCCTCCAGTAGCCCTGGCACTGGTGATTATGGTGGCTGCATCCAAGGGCTTGATGGTGAAGGGGTCGATGACACGGATGCGGGTGCCTGGAAGGGACAGAGGGTCAGAGGAGGAAAGGGGCAGAGGAGTGAGCTCATGGCCATCCCCTGACTGCTGGTTACCTTGCTTGGCGAGCTCGTCAGCAGCAGCCAGGGCCTCATGCAGCGTGACCCCGGCTCCGATCACCGTGACCCTGTCAGCGTCACTGTTACGCACCACCTGGGGACAGAGACGTGAGTTACCAACACTGGAAGGCCAGACCCATTCTTGCAGCCAAGGGTCAGGCCTCCCAGTCCTTCCCTTCCCTTGACAGGTGGGTCCCTGCACTCCCTCAACCCACTGGCTTAGCAGGCACCTTCCCCCTCCTTGCATTAAAATCTTTCTTTGGATCTGCTCACCAGACCCCACTCCCCTCCCAGAGCTGAGGATTTCTGGCTGAGACTTCATGGAGTCTCCTGCCACGTAGTGGCAGATTCAGGGCTATCACAGTCACCGGGTCTGGTCTCTGCCCTGGCCTGGGGCCAGTCTCCCGGGAGTGACCCCTTTAGCAAACCGGGCCCCAAGGCCCCACATAGTTGCACCGGGGGAAGCCCATGGGTCTTCGGCACCAGTGCTCCCTGTCCCTCTCCGGAGAGAGTCCAGCCCAGCCAGCCCTCTGTGGGAGGCTGGTTCAGGCCGCCTGGCTTCCCAAGTGTAGGGACAACCACAATGGCCGCCTTTGCAGAACAAGGAGCCAGGTCACCTGGCCAAGCTGCTGCCCTCAAGGGCCACCCAAACTGAGATTGCTCCCGGCCTTAGCTCCCTCTTTCCCCCATTCTGCCCAAGGGAGGGCTCCAAATCCCTCCCAAGGGCAGCCCTTTTCCCTGTCACCCAACCCCTTCCCCCGTGGCTCTCCAGCCCTGTTCCCATGTCCTGCCTGCTCCAGCCCGCCGCCCAGGTCTTGGAGCGTTTCTGGCTGGAGTCCCACTTGATTTTCGGCCTGGTCTGTAATGGCGCAGCCAGCTGCTGACGCCTGCCCACCCACAGCTCGTTCTGCCCTGGGAGCAGGCCTGGACTAGGTCTACACGGAACCCACTACAGCAGGCCAGCGTAGACACTCCCTGCTGCACTGGGAGGGGCTCCCCACCACTGTGGTAAATCGCCCTGCCCCGAGAGGAGGTCTCTTCTCCGGGCCACCTAGCTGTGTCTGCCTGGGGACATGGGTCAGCCCAGCTATGGAGAGCAGGGGGAGGGGGAGATTCCCCCCCGCCCTGAGCGACGTAGCTGGGTTAACGTGATTACCTAGTGTAGACCAGCTGAGCTCTTCCCCCCCCACTGGGTTGCCATGGAAGGCGGAGAAGGAAACCGAGGCATGCAAAGGAATCATGTTACAGATGCTGCCCAACACACCAGCAGGGGCTGGCACGGGACACCTCTGTCCCGCTTGACTGGACTCCCCTGGGCTCCAGAGTCCTGCCAGACGCCGCTGCCCTCAGCACGCTCACCCCTCCTTTAAAGACTAACCACTTCACGCTCCCACCCCGCACAGGAGCAGCTTAGGAACAGAGTGGAGCCCCTTTCTGCTCTGGCCCAGGGCCAGACTGGAACCCAGCATGCCTGGGCTCTCTGCAACGACCTGCCAGGTAACCTTGTGCCTCAGTTTCCCCTCCCACCCCACCTCTAGACTGTAAACTCTTTGGGTCTCTCCCCAGCTCCCTGTGCCCCCGATCTCCCTCGGTCCTTAGCCTGGGAACCCTTCGCCCTGAGGCATTTGGGAGGCAGCTTTGCCAGCGTCCCCCCACAACTGGCCTGGGCAGACAGGAGCGGGGCCAGTTCCCTGCACTGCCACAGGCCCAGAGCGGAAACAACGCCTCCCACCCCCGTAGGGTTGTGCAAGAGAAGCACCCAGAGGCTGGCAGAGCAAGGACCCTGTGCTGTGCCAGGTGCTATCTAGACCCCCACCCCCCACTGGACTGGGCACTGCCCAGACAGCTCCTGGCACCCCGGGGCCCTGAGCTCCACACACGCCCTGCCCCCTCTCCCAGCATTGGGTGAGGCCCCGTCCCCAGAGAGCCTCCAATCCAGACAGGGCAGGAGGAAAACGGAGGCACGGAGTGAGGCCACCATTCAAGGCCCCCCACATTCCTCCCAGCCCCTTGCCTTGGCCTGGCCGATCTCAAACTTCTCCTCCGGCGGGTAGACAACTGGGGTCTCTGGGCGGCTGGTCCGGATGAAGCAGATGCCCTAGGGAGCAGAGGTGGCGGCCGAGGAGCCAGGCAAGGCAGGTCACAGGCAGGCTCAGAGCTTTGTGCCAACAGGCAGCTGTGTCCCTTGCTGACCCCCAGCCACGGTGGGGCTCTGTGATCCCACACACAACCGGGCAGGTCACCCAGGAGGCCGATAGACCTGGGCTGGGTGACCCAGCAGAGCTTTCAGGCCGAGCCATCGACAGCCGCTCCCCCCGAAACGCATGCAGCACCCACCCAGGACAGCTGCAGGATTCCCAGCATGCCGTCAAATGACTGGCAAAGGGACCCTACAAGGGGAGGAAATCCAAGGTCGCGCAGATCCGACGATAGAACCCAGGAGTCCTGGCTCCCAGCCCCCCTGCTCTGACCCACCAGACCCCCTCCCCTCCCAGAGCCGGGGAGAGCACCCAGGAGTCCTCCCTCTCTCTCGGGGGCAGGCGAATCGAAGGCGGGATAACTGGCATGGCCAGGCCCAAGGACAAGGAGTCCACCATCGGTGCCACCCAGAGCCAGAGCCCGCAGCTGGCCCCCGAGGACGCCCCACAGACCCCACTCCTGAGGCAGCAGCGCAAGGAGCCCCCCAGAGCCGTTACCTTGGTGTTGGCAGCCAGGCAGACAGCGCGTTCAGCAGAGACGGCGTCGCTGGGGTAGAAGACAGTGCAGCCGGGAATGGCTCGGAACATGGCTATGTCCTCCAGGGCCATCTGCGAGGGGCCGTCCTCCCCTGTGGGGAGCCAGGAGAGGAGCCGGGCTAGAGAGCAGGCTCGCTCGGCAGCACTGGGGGCCAGCGGCCTACTCCCCCGGCCACGCAGCCTCCCGGAGCCCTGACACCTGGGTTCCGCTCCCAGCCCTGCCACCAATCTGCACGTGGCCCTCCGGCAACGCAGCCAAGGCGCCAGGGCCTGGGGGGTTCACAGGGCAGCACAGCGTCCCCCCATGCCTACCGATGGAGACCCCGCAGTGGGAGCCACACAGGTTGAGGTTGGTCCGGGAGATGGCGCCCATGCGGATATGGTCGAAGGCCCGGGTGAAGAAAGCAGCGAAGGTGCTGGCGAAGACCACGGCCCGGTCCCTGGCGGCGCAGCCCAGAGCCACGCTGACCTGGGGGGATAGCGCATGAGAGCCGGCCCCAGAGAAACCCCCCGCCCCCCCCACAGCCCCCAGCCCTCACCATGTTCTGCTCGGCGATGTAGCACTCGATGTAGCGCTCGGGGTGCACCCGCTTGAACAGCTCGGAAAAGGTGGAGTTCTTGGTGTCACCGTCCAAGGCCACCACACGCTCGTTGGCACCACCCAGCTTCGCCAGGGCCACGCCGTAGGCCTTCCGCGTGGCCACCTGCAGGGCGGGAGAGCGTCATTTCCCTCCCCTCTGGCAACCCTGGGAGGCTATGATGGGGTCAGTCCAGACCCCCTTCCCCTAGCCCCCCGCTCTCCCAACCCTGGGCGCCCACCTTGTCCCCAATGGCGTATTCCGGCGGCGAGGGCATGCAGATGCCGGCGATGCTGATCTGTGGGACGTCCTCAATGGGCGGCTGCGGTACCAGCACCTCGTGGGTCTGGATCCGGCTCTGGATGGCACCGATGATGGACTCCACCTTGTCCTTGGGCATGGGCTTGCCATGCCAGTTCTCCGCATCCTCCACACCTGGCACAGAACCACCCCCGGGGAGTGAGCAGAAGTGAGACAGGACTCCTGGGTTCTCTCCCCCGCTCAGAGAGGAGCAGGGTCTGGTGGGTTAGAGCCAGGGGATGCTGGGAGCCAGGACTCCTGGGTTCTCTCCCCGGCTCAGAGGGGAGCAGGGTCTGGTGGTTAGAGCCAGGGGAGGCTGGGAGCCAGGACTGCTGGGTTCTCCCCCCGGCTCTGAGGGGAGCAGGGTCTGATGGGTTAGAGCCAGGACTCCTGGGTTCTCTCCCCAACTGTGGGAGGGGAGGACCTCTCCTGAGGTCCCTACTCTGTCACACCCCACAGTAGCTGTCAGCACGAGAGAAAGAGCCACTGAACACTCTCCCCGCCCCCCCGCCTGGCACTCCTTCCCACCAGGCCTCACCAGCCAGGGAGCCAGCCATGGGGCCCCTGGCCAAGGCCTGCAGCACTCAGAGCCGAGGGGGACACTCACCAGGGATGCCCCGTCCCTTGTAGGTCTTGGCCACGATAGCCGTGGGCTTCCCCTTCACCTGGGCCGCCTGCCACAGGGCCTCGTCCAGCTCCTCCACGGCGTGGCCGTCCACCACGTAGGTGTTCCACCTGCCAAGGAGGGAGGGGTCAGCCGGCCCCAGGGCCACCCCCACCCCACCCACGGCCCCGCCCCCACGACACTCACCCGAAGGCCTCACAGCGGCGGCGGTGCACGTCCGTGTCGTGGCACAGCGGCGCCGCCTCGCTCTGGCCCAGTCGGTTGACGTCCACGATGGCCACCAGGTTGTCGAGCCGGTAGTGGGAGCCGAAGGCCAGAGCCTCCCAGACGGAGCCCTCCGACGCCTCCCCGTCACCCAGCAGGCAGAACACCCGATAGCTGGCCAGAGGGGTGGGATCACTGCCAGACCACGCCCCCGAGCTCCCCCCCAGCTCAGAGAGGGCGGGGTCGCCGCCAGACCACGCCCCCGAGCTCCCCCCAGCTCAGAGAGGGTGGGGTCGCCGCCAGACCACGCCCCCGAGCTCCCCCCAGCTCAGAGAGGGCGGGGTCGCCGCCAGACCACGCCCCACCAAGCTCCCCCCACAGCTCAGAGAGGGCGGGGTCGCCACCAGACCACGCCCCCGAGCTCCCCCCAGCTCAGAGAGGGCGGGGTCGCCGCCAGACCACGCCCCACCAAGCTCCCCCCGCAGCTCAGAGAGGGCGGGGTCGCCGCCAGACCACGCCCCCGAGCTCCCCCCAGCTCAGAGAGGGTGGGGTCGCCGCCAGACCACGCCCCGCCAAGCTCCCCCCACAGCTCAGAGAGGGCGGGGTCGCCGCCAGACCACGCCCCGCCAAGCTCCCCCCCAGCTCAGAGAGGGCGGGGTCGCCGCCAGACCACGCCCCCGAGCTCCCCCCAGGTCAGAGAGGGTGGGGTCGCCGCCAGACCACGCCCCCGAGCTCCCCCCAGGTCAGAGAGGGTGGGGTCGCCGCCAGACCACGCCCCCGAGCTCCCCCCAGCTCAGAGAGGGTGGGGTCGCCACCAGACCACGCCCCCGAGCTCCCCCCAGCTCAGAGAGGGTGGGGTCGCCACCAGACCACGCCCCCGAGCTCCCCCCAGCTCAGAGAGGGCGGGGTCGCCGCCAGACCACGCCCCCGAGCTCCCCCAGCTCAGAGAGGGCGGGGTCGCCGCCAGACCACGCCCCACCAAGCTCCCCCCAGCTCAGAGAGGGCGGGGTCGCCGCCAGACCACGCCCCCGAGCTCCCCCCAGCTCAGAGAGGGTGGGGTCGCCGCCAGACCACGCCCCCGAGCTCCCCCCAGCTCAGAGAGGGCGGGGTCGCCGCCAGACCACGCCCCCGAGCTCCCCCCAGCTCAGAGAGGGCGGGGTCGCCGCCAGACCACGCCCCGCCAAGCTCCCCCCCCAGCTCAGAGAGGGCGGGGTCGCCGCCAGACCACGCCCCCCGAGCTCCCCCCCCAGCTCAGAGAGGGCGGGGTCGCCGCCAGACCACGCCCCACCAAGCTCCCCCCCCAGCTCAGAGAGGGCGGGGTCGCCGCCAGACCACGCCCCCCGAGCTCCCCCCCCAGCTCAGAGAGGGCGGGGTCGCCGCCAGACCACGCCCCCCGAGCTCCCCCCCCAGCTCAGAGAGGGCGGGGTCGCCGCCAGACCACGCCTCCCCGAGCTCCCCCCCCAGCTCAGAGAGGGCGGGGTCGCCGCCAGACCACGCCTCCCCGAGCTCCCCCCCCAGCTCAGAGAGGGCGGGGTCGCCGCCAGACCACGCCTCCCCGAGCTCCCCCCCCAGCTCAGAGAGGGCGGGGTCGCCGCCAGACCACGCCTCCCCGAGCTCCCCCCCCAGCTCAGAGAGGGCGGGGTCGCCGCCAGACCACGCCTCCCCGAGCTCCCCCCCCAGCTCAGAGAGGGCGGGGTCGCCGCCAGACCACGCCCCCGAGCTCCCCCCAGCTCAGAGAAGGCGGGGTCGCCGCCAGACCACGCCCCCCGAGTTCCCCCCAGCTCAGAGAAGGCGGGGTCGCCGCCAGACCACGCCTCCCCCGAGCTCCCTCCGCAGCTCAGAGAGGGTGGGGTCGCCACCAGACCACGCCCCCGAGCTCCCCCCAGCTCAGAGAGGGCGGGGTCGCCGCCAGACCACGCCCCCGAGCTCCCCCAGCTCAGAGAGGGCGGGGTCGCCGCCAGACCACGCCCCACCAAGCTCCCCCCAGCTCAGAGAGGGCGGGGTCGCCGCCAGACCACGCCCCCGAGCTCCCCCCAGCTCAGAGAGGGTGGGGTCGCCGCCAGACCACGCCCCCGAGCTCCCCCCAGCTCAGAGAGGGCGGGGTCGCCGCCAGACCACGCCCCCGAGCTCCCCCCAGCTCAGAGAGGGTGGGGTCGCCGCCAGACCACGCCCCGCCAAGCTCCCCCCCCAGCTCAGAGAGGGCGGGGTCGCCGCCAGACCACGCCCCCCGAGCTCCCCCCCCAGCTCAGAGAGGGCGGGGTCGCCGCCAGACCACGCCCCACCAAGCTCCCCCCCCAGCTCAGAGAGGGCGGGGTCGCCGCCAGACCACGCCCCCCGAGCTCCCCCCCCCAGCTCAGAGAGGGCGGGGTCGCCGCCAGACCACGCCCCCCCGAGCTCCCCCCCCAGCTCAGAGAGGGCGGAGTCTCCACCAGACCACGCCCCCCCCCAGCTCCCCCCCCAGCTCAGAGAGGGCGGGGTCGCCGCCAGACCACGCCTCCCCGAGCTCCCCCCCCAGCTCAGAGAGGGCGGGGTCGCCGCCAGACCACGCCTCCCCGAGCTCCCCCCCCAGCTCAGAGAGGGCGGGGTCGCCGCCAGACCACGCCTCCCCGAGCTCCCCCCCCAGCTCAGAGAGGGCGGGGTCGCCGCCAGACCACGCCTCCCCGAGCTCCCCCCCCAGCTCAGAGAGGGCGGGGTCGCCGCCAGACCACGCCTCCCCGAGCTCCCCCCCCAGCTCAGAGAGGGCGGGGGTCGCCGCCAGACCACGCCCCCGAGCTCCCCCCAGCTCAGAGAAGGCGGGGTCGCCGCCAGACCACGCCCCCCGAGTTCCCCCCAGCTCAGAGAAGGCGGGGTCGCCGCCAGACCACGCCTCCCCCGAGCTCCCTCCGCAGCTCAGAGAGGGCGGGGTCGCTGCCAGACCACGCCTCCCCAGGCCCCCCCACAGCCCCAGAAGGTGGGGGAGGGTCACAGCCGGGCCACGCCTCCCCCAGCTCCCCTCCCATGTTGCCAAGCAGTTCTCCCCAGCCACCTACCCCAGGCTGAGGGAGCTCCCCCCACCCCAGGGCACTCACCTGGCCTTGTCGAAGTACTTGCCTGCGTAGGCCATCCCGCAGGCCGCGCCCAGGCCCTGCCCCAGTGAGCCCGTGGCTACGTCCACGAAGGGCAGCCTCTGGTGGGGAGAGTGGCCACGTGACAGCAGGGAGCCATGGGGAGACCTCCACAGCCCCTCCCAGCCCCACCACTGGGGCACCCCTCAGGACCATTTATCCCATTATCAGCAGTCCCCCCGCTGCCCGCACTCCCAACTGTGGGTCCCCAGCTGGGATGGGCCCTGTGGCCTTCCACCCCACAGGGAGCAGAGAGGGAGAGGTGGTGTCACCGAGTGTGGGGGAGTCCAGGCCCTGCACCCCTCTTCCTGGGATTCACGGAGACTCTCAGCCAGCCGGGGAAACAGAAGGTTTATTAGACGACAGGAACAGGGTCTAACACAGAGCTTGTAGGTGCAGAGAACAGGACCCCTCAGCCGGGTCCATTTTGGGGGGCAATGAGCCAGACAACCCCGTCTGCCCTTCACTCCATGTCCCAGCCAGCCCCAAACTGAAAAACTCCCTCCAGCCCCCCCCTCCCCTGGGCTTTGTCCCTTTCCCGGGCCAGGAGGGCACCGGATTCCTTTGTTCTCCAGCCCTTTAGCTCTCACCTGGCAGGGGGGAAGGGCCCAGGCCATCAGTGGCCAGGAAACGGGGTGTCGGCCATTCTCTGTGTCCAGACCCCTGCACACACCTGCCCTCTAGGGCTCTGCAACGATCATACACCCTTACCCCACCACCTAGATACTTAAGAACTGCCTAGGGGAAACTGAGGCACCCCCCACACTATTCAGAGGAAACATTAAGAACAGTCCCACTTCGTCACAGGTGGCAGGCTGGTATCCCGGGGAGCCCCACACTCACCGGGGTGGGGTGTCCCTCCAGGTCACAGTCGATCTTGCGCAGATTCAGCAGCTCTGGCTCCTTGAGGAAGCCAGCCTCGGCCCAGGCCGCGTACAGCAAGGGGGCAGCGTGGCCCTGTGGCCAGGGGGCAGAGTTAGACCCCAACTCCCCAGCACCTCCACGGTCCAGGCCATCCACCCAAGTGGAATAAGAGGGAGACTGCAGAGGGGAAGCCGCATGCCCATCCCCCATAGGCCAGCCACGGGGACCCCTCCCCCAGGCCAAGAGGGGACCCCCCACCGATCTCCCCCATAGCCCAGCCACAGGGACCCCCCCACCAATCCCCCCCGGTAGCCCAGCCACAGGGACCCCCCACCAATCCCCCCCGGTAGCCCAGCCACAGGGACCCCTCCCCCAATCCCCCCCGGTAGCCCAGCCACGGGACCCCTCCCCCAATCCCCCCGGTAGCCCAGCCACGGGGACCCCCCCACCAATCCCCCCCGGTAGCCCAGCCACGGGGACCCCCCCACCAATCCCCCCCGGTAGCCCAGCCACGGGGACCCCTCCCCCCATCCCCCCCGGTAGCCCAGCCACGGGGACCCCTCCCCCAGGCCAAGGGAGACCCCCCACCGATCCCCCCATAGCCCAGCCACGGGGACCCCTGCCCCACCTTGGAGAGCACAAAGCGGTCATTGCTGGGGTGGGCCGGCTGGCTGGCCCGGTAGCGCATGGCCTGGAAGAACAGCACCGCCAGGATCTCGGCAGCGCTGCAGCAGGAGGTGGGGTGGCTGTGGGGGAGAGGGGGCAGAGTCAGCCGGCGCCCCCCTGCGGGATCCCAGCCAAGCCCTCCCCCAATCTGCTCCCGCCCAGCCCAGGCCCCGCCCCCAGCAGCCAAGCCCCACCCCTCCGGGCCAGGGGCGGGCCACAAGGCTTGAGCAGCCCCCATGGAGTGACACTGGGCCCAGCCAATCAGAGCAGTGAGCAGCTCACTCCCCTCACACGCCCCCACACCTGAAAGAGGGGCGACCCCCCCCCACCCCCGCGCCCGACCTGCCGGGAGGGGGCTTAACCCTTGACAAACCAGCGTCCCGCCCCCACCCCAAGCAAGAGAAGCGCTCTGAGACTCCCCCCGCCCCCAGCGATTCCCGCCTCCTCCCCCCCAAGGGTAAATGCCCACCCATTAGAGGCTGGGCATGCACCCCCACGTCCACCGGTCCCCCCCTTGCAATGCCCCCCCCGGGGAGAGGGGCGGGCGCGGAGGGCCCCCCCCCCCCGGGGAGAGGGGCGGGCGCGGAGGGGCCCCCCCCGGGGAGAGGGGCAGCACCGAGGGGCCCCGCGCGCAGGCCCCGGCCCCGCTCACCCCGAGCCCGCCGCGCACGTGGCCCGCAGCGATCGCACCCGCAGCCGGTTCGCCGCATCGCGCAGGGCCTGCAGCCGGGACGGGCCCGGCCGGGGCTCGCCGCTCATCCCCGCCCTGTTCGAGCCGGCCCGGTCCGCGCCGAGCGTCCGCCCCGGGAGCGAGCTGCTGCCTGCGGCTCCCGGCGTCCCTGGGCGGGTGCAGGGAGCTCGCGGGGGGCGGAGCTCAGCTCAGAGCCCAGCCCTGCCCCCGTGGCCATCTGGACTGACTCCGGAGTGACCCCCGGGCAGCTGCGCTCAGAGCCCAGCCCTGCCCCCGTGGCCATCTGGACTGACTCCCGAGTGACCCCCGGGCAGCTGCGCTCAGAGCCCAGCCCTGCCCCCGTGGCCATCTGCGCTGACTCCGGAGTGTTCCCCGGCGGAGCTCAGCTCAGAGCCCAGCCCTGCCCCCGTGGCCATCTGGACTGACTCCGGAGTGACCCCCGGGCAGCTGCGCTCAGAGCCCAGCCCTGCCCCCGTGGCCATCTGGACTGACTCCCGAGTGACCCCCGGGCAGCTGCGCTCAGAGCCCAGCCCTGCCCCCGTGGCCATCTGACCTGCCCCCGTGGCCATCTGCGCTGACTCCGGAGTGTTCCCCGGCGGAGCTCAGCTCAGAGCCCAGCCCTGCCCCCGTGGCCATCTGGACTGACTCCGGAGTGACCCCCGGGCAGCTGCGCTCAGAGCCCAGCCCTGCCCCCGTGGCCATCTGGACTGACTCCCGAGTGACCCCCGGGCAGCTGCGCTCAGAGCCCAGCCCTGCCCCCGTGGCCATCTGCGCTGACTCCGGAGTGTTCCCCGGCGGAGCTCAGCTCAGAGCCCAGCCCCTGCCCCCGTGGCCATCTGGACTGACTCCCAAGTGACCCCCGGGCAGCTGCGCTCAGAGCCCAGCCCTGCCCCCGTGGCCATCTGCGCTGACTCCGGAGTGACCCCGGCGGAGCTCAGCTCAGAGCCCAGCCCTGCCCCCGTGGCCATCTGGGCTGACTCCGGAGTGACCCCGGGGGAGCTGAGCTCAGAGCCCAGCCCTGCCCCCGTAGCTATCTGGGCTGACTCCGGAGTGACCCCGGCGGAGCTCAGCTCAGAGCCCAACCCTGCCCCCGTGGCCATCTGGGCTGACTCCGGAGTGACCCCCGGCATAGCTGAGCTCAGAACCCAGCCCTGCCCCCGTGGCTATCTGGGCTGACTCTGGAGTGACCCCGGGGGAGCTCAGCTCAGAACCCAACCCTGCCCCCGTGGCTATCTGGGCTGACTCCGGAGTGACCCCGGCGGAGCTGAGCTCAGAACCCAGCCCTGCCCCCGTAGCTATCTGGGCTGACTCCGGAGTGACCCCGGCGGAGCTGAGCTCAGAACCCAGCCCTGCCCCCGTGGCAATCTGGACTGACTCCGGAGTGACCCCGGCGGAGCTGAGCTCAGAACCCAGCCCTGCCGCCGTGTCAATCTGGGCTGACTCCGGAGTGACCCCGGCGGAGCTGAGCTCAGAACCCAGCCCTGCCCCCGTGGCCATCTGGGCTGACTCCGGAGTGACCCCAGGGGATCCGAGCTCAGAGCCCAGCCCTGCCCCCGTGGCAATCTGGGCTGACTCCGGAGTGACCCCGGGGGATCCGAGCTCAGAACCCAGCCCTGCCCCCGTGGCAATCTGGGCTGATTCCGGAGTGACCCCGGCAGAGGTGAGCTCAGAACCCAGCCCTGCCCCCGAGGCAATCTGGGCTGATTCCGGAGTGACCCCGGCGGAGCTCAGCTCAGAACCCAGCCCTGCCCCCGTGGCCATCTGGGCTGACTCCGGAGTGACCCCGGGGGAGCTGAGCTCAGAGCCCAGCCCTGCCCCCCGTAGCTATCTGGGCTGACTCCGGAGTGACCCCGGCGGAGCTCAGCTCAGAGCCCAACCATGCCCCCGTGGCTATCTGGGCTGACTCCGGAGTGACCCCGGCATAGCTGAGCTCGGAACCCAGCCCTGCCCCCGTGGCTATCTGGGCTGACTCTGGAGTGACCCCGGGGGAGCTCAGCTCAGAACCCAACCCTGCCCCCGTGGCTATCTGGGCTGACTCCGGAGTGACCCCGGCGGAGCTGAGCTCAGAACCCAGCCCTGCCCCCGTAGCTATCTGGGCTGACTCCGGAGTGACCCCGGCGGAGCTGAGCTCAGAACCCAGCCCTGCCCCCCGTGGCAATCTGGACTGACTCCGGAGTGACCCCGGCGGAGCTGAGCTCAGAACCCAGCCCTGCCGCCGTGTCAATCTGGGCTGACTCCGGAATGACCCCGGCGGAGCTGAGCTCAGAACCCAGCCCTGCCCTCGTGGCCATCTGGGCTGACTCCGGAGTGACCCCGGCGGAGCTGAGCTCAGAAACCCAGCCCTGCCCTCGTGGCCATCTGGGCTGACTCCGGAGTGACCCCGGCGGAGCTCAGCTCAGAACCCAGTACTTCAGGGCGCAGATGCGTGCAGACTGAGCGCTCCCATGCGTGTGTGGACCCCACATGTGGCTGGGGCCCTGGGCTTTGCAGGCTCCAGGAGGCATGGGGGGTGGGCGTGCGGTGCTGGGGTGCTGGCATCATGCCCAGGGATGGTGTTAGCAGCTGCTTGGTGCCTTGGCAGGGGAGACGCGCCTCAGAGCCTCTGGGGTGGGGCAGGGGGCTGGTGACACGGGGACCCCGCCCGGTGCCGGCACGTGGCCCATCGGGGGCAGGGCAGGGGGCTGGTTAAATGCTTTTGGGGCTCTGCTGGGGTGTATCTGGAATGTTCCTGATAGACCGACTCACTCCACTCAGGAGCCAGGGCACCCACACTGCCCCGAGACCAGGAGTGATTCTTTTACCAGGGCGGGAAACTGAGGCGCGCACATGCATCATACAAATGTTACACAAAATTCCCAGTGGGTACAGCGCCCCTGTGACCAAGTGGGAATGTTCTTAGTGATTGTCACGGGGTCCCCGGGCGATGCTCTGGAACTGCTCCCCGTGAAGCCGGGCAGGACTCTGGGGGAGTCTCCTCTCGAAGAGCAGCCTGTCTGCAGGACACACAGCTCACCCGGCTTCCCCCTTCCTGGGTCTGACCCCGGAGCCTCCAGCCTCCCCTGCCCCTCTGGGCGCTTCCCACAGCGAGTCCGCCCAGGGGGGGCCAGAGGGGCCTGCCCCCCAACTCTGCAGTCAGACGGGACTCTCAGCCAGTAAAACAGAAGGTTTATTAGACGAGAGGAACAGGGTCTAACACAGAGCTTGTAGGTGCAGAGAACCGGACCCCTCAGCTGGGTCCATTTTGGGGGGCAGTGAGCCAGACAACCCCGTCTGCCCTTCACTCCATGTCCCAGCCAGCCCCAAACTGAAACTCCCTCCAGCCCCCCCCTGCTCTGGGCTTTGTCCCTTTCCCGGGCCAGGAGGTCACCGGATCCCTTTGTTCTCCAACCCTTTAGCTCTCACCTCACAGGGGGGAAGGGCCCAGGCCATCAGTGGCCAGGAAACAGGGTGTCGGCAATTCTCTGTGTCCAGACCCCGGCACACCCCTGCCCTCTAGGGCTCTGCAATGATCATACACCCTTACCCCACCCCCTAGATACTTAAGAACTGCCTAGGGGAAACTGAGGCACCCCCACAATATTCAGAGGAAACATTAAGAACAGTCCGACTTCGTCACAATGATCTTGCTGAATACTGTGTGTGTGCCTCAGTTTCCCTAGGCATTTCTCAAGTATCCAGGTGGTGGGATAATGGGGGTGATTGTTGCAGAGCCCTGGGGTGGAGCGTGATGGTGTCCACACAGAGAATGGCCGACACCCTGTCTCCTGGCCACTGATGGCCTGGGCCCCTCTCCTGCAAGGTGCCGACTGAAGGGGTTGGGGAACAGAGAGATCAGGTGACTCTGCAGCACAGCATGGGGAGGAGGTGACCAGCCCTCTGTGGAGAAAGAAGGGGTTCGGGACTATTTAGAAAAGCTGGACGAGCACAAGTCCATGGGGCCAGATACGCTGCATCCGAGGGTGCTAAAGGAGTTGGCGGATGTGAATGCAGAGCCATTGGCCATTATCTTTGAAAACTCATGACTATCGGGGGAGGTCCCGGACGACTGGAAAAAGGCTAATGCAGTGCCCGTCTTTAAAAAAGGGAAGAACGAGGATCCTGGGAACTACAGGCCAGCCAGCGTCACTTCAGTCCCTGGAAAAATCATGGAGCATGTCCTCAAGGAATCAATTCTGGAGCACTTAGAGGAGAGGAACGTGATCAGGAACAGTCAGCATGGATTCACCAAGGGCAAGTCATGCCTGACTAATCTAATTGCCTTCTATGACGAGATAACTGGCTCTGTGGATGAGGGGAAAGCAGTGGACGTGTTGTTCCTTGACTTCAGCAAAGCTTTTGACACTGTCTCCCACAGTATTCTTGCCAGCAAGTTAAAGAAGTATGGGCTGGATGAATGGACTATAAGGTGGAGAGAAAGTTGGCTAGATTGTCGGGCTCAACGGGTAGTGATCAATGGCTCCATGTCTAGTTGGCAGCCGGTGTCAAGTGGAGTGCCCCAAGGGTCGGTTCTGGGGCCGGTTTTGTTCAATATCTTCATAAATGATCTGGAGGATGGTGTGGATTGCACTCTCAGCAAATTTGCGGACGATACTAAACTGGGAGGAGTGGTAGATACGCTGGAGGGCAGGGATAGGATACAGAGGGACCTAGACAAATTGGAGGATTGGGCCAAAAGAAATCTGATGAGGTTCAATAAGGATAAGTGCAGGGTCCTGCACTTAGGAAGGAAGAATCCCATGCACCGCTACAGACTAGGGACCGAATGGCTAGGCAGCAGTTCTGCGGAAAAGGACCTAGGGGTGACAGTGGACGAGAAGCTGGATAGGAGTCAGCAGTGTGCCCTTGTTGCCACGAAGGCCAATGGCATTTGGGGATGTATAAGTAGGGGCATTGCCAGCAGATCGAGGGACGTGATCGTTCCCCTCTATTCGACATTGGTGAGGCCTCATCTGGAGTACTGTGTCCAGTTTTGGGCCCCACACTACAAGAAGGATGTGGAAAAATTGGAAAGAGTCCAGTGGAGGGCAACAAAAATGATTAGGGGTCTAGAACACATGACTTATGAGGAGAGGCTGAGGGAACTGGGATTGTTTAGTCTGCAGAAGAGAAGAATGAGGGGGGATTTGATAGCTGCTTTCAACTACCTGAAAGGGGGTTCCAAAGAGGATGGCTCTAGACTATTCTCAGTGGTAGAAGAGGACAGGACAAGGAGTAATGGCCTCAAGTTGCAGTGGGGGAGGTTTAGGTTGGATATTAGGAAAAACTTTTTCACTAGGAGGATGTTAAAGCACTGGAATGCGTTACCTAGGGAGGTGGTAGAATCTCCTTCCTTAGAAGTTTTTAAGGTCAGGCTTGACAAAGTCCTGGCTGGGATGATTTAATTGGGGATCTGTCCTGCTTTTGAGCAGGGGGTTGGACTAGATACCTCCTGAGGTCCCTTCCAACCCTGATATTCTATGATTCTATGATTGTACCTCCGCCCGGGAATGTGAAGACAGGCTGCAGGAGAGAGCCTGCTGGGGGGGTTAGTTTCAGTCTGGGGCTGGGTGGAGGAACGCAGGGAACCCCAGGGCTGCGGTCTGAGCTCCCTGCTCCCCCCGAAGGACGTGACTGAGGGGTCCTGGGGGTACCCACAAGCTCTGTTTTGGACTGTGTTCCTGTGGTCCAATAAACCTCCCGTTTTACTGGCTGGCGGAGAGTCCTGGTGAATCCCAGGAAGAGGGGTGCAGGGCCCGGACTCCCCCACGCTCTGTGACACAAGGGGTCCCCATATAACCAGCCCCCTGCCCCACCCCAGAGGGGCCGCATCTCAGCTGAACACAGGGGTCCTGCAATGCCATGCCGCTCTCTTGGTTACTGTGACAAAGTGGGACTGTTCTTGATGTTTCCTCTGAGTGGTGTGGGGGTGCCTCGGTTTCCCCTGGGCAGTTCTTGGGTGTCTAGGTGGTGGGGTAAGGGTGTATGATCATTGCAGAGCCCTAGAGGGCAGGTGTGTGCAGGAGTCTGGACACAGAGAATGGCCGACACCCCGTTTCCCGGCCACTGATGGCCTGGGCCCTTCCCCCCTGCAAGGTGAGAGCTGAAGGGCTGGAGAACAAAGGAATCCGGTGACCTCCTGGCCCGGGAAAGGGACAAAGCCCAGAGCAGGGTGGGGCTGGAGGGAGTTTCAGTTTGGGGCTGGCTGGGGCATGGAGTGAAGGGCAGATGTGGTTGTCTGGCTCACTGCCCCCAAAATGGACCTGGCTGAGGGGTCCTGTTCTCTGCACCTGCAAGCTCTGTGTTAGACCATGTTCCTGTCGTCTAATAAACCTTCTGTTTTACTGGCTGGCTGAGAGTCACGTCTGACTGCGGAGTTGGGGGGCAGGACCCTCTGGCCCCCCCAGGACCCCGCCTGGGCAGACTGGCTGGGGGAAGCGCACGGAGGGGCAGAGGAGGCTGGAGGCTCCGGGGTCAGACCCAGGAAGGGGGAAGCCGGGGGAGCTGTGTGTCCTGCAGACAGGCTGCTCCCCGAGAGGAGACTCCCCCAGAGTCCTGCCCGGCTTCGTGGGGAGCAGGTCAGAGCATCGCCCGGGGACCCCAGGACAGTTACCACTGTCGGTTCCGGTTCTGCTTGGGTCAGGGGCACCAGGGCTTGGGGAGGGAAGGACTCAGACCCTTTGGTCTGCCCCGGCACCCATGCCCGCTAGAGGGGACTCTGCCAAGGCACCTCCCCCACCCAGAGGGGTATATGCCCGGGTCCTTATCCCCCGTGGGCAGCGGGCAGCGCCCAAAGGTCAGGGCTGAGGGAAGGGCCAAAGCCCTGGTGGTGCCACCCTCCATGCCCTCATCTCACTCACCAAGGGGGGCTGGGGGAGGCCCTCTGGGCGGCAGAGGGCCGGGACAGCGCCATGGCGTGCATCCCCAAGCACCCCGTGCCCAGGAGAGGGTGAGCCGAGTCAGGCGCAGGATGGGAAAGGGCAGGGCACTGACCCATCCACCTTGCCCAGCGCTGAGACACGGCCCCGCTCGGGAGAGGTGCGCGGGTGGGTTATATGGGGACCCCTTGCCGGGGGCCAGGACGCGGCCCCTCTGGGGTGGGGCAGGGGCTGGTTATCTCAGGACCCCTAGCCCGGTGCCGGGATGTGGCCCCCCAGCTGAGGCTGCCCCTGCCCGGGGAGGGAGCGATTCCAGTGTTATTTGCTCTCAGTTCTCCAGGGCAGCTGGAAAATGCCAACTTGAAAGAGGAGGGCGCGTTGGCAGGTGCATTGTGGGATGGCGGGGGGACAATATGGGGGATTTGCTCACTCCCCCCTGCCCATCCCTCACTATCTGTGTCCCCTCCACAGGTGGACCCCAACTCCCCACCACCACCCGTGGAGCCCCCCAATGCCAGCCCCGCCCAGACGCCCCCTCCAGAGCTGGCTGGCCAGGACGGGGAGCCACGTTTGGAGGCTGATGGGCAGCAGGGGGCACCGCTGGCCCAGGGGGTCGCCCAGCACTGCCAG
The DNA here is from genome assembly GCF_965152235.1 of Eretmochelys imbricata. Classification (NCBI taxonomy): domain Eukaryota; kingdom Metazoa; phylum Chordata; order Testudines; family Cheloniidae; genus Eretmochelys; species Eretmochelys imbricata. The sequence goes on along the minus strand of NC_135594.1, from coordinate 17,127,908 downwards.
GTCCCACGCCTGGCGCCGGGCCAGGGCGCGGAGCAGCAGAGGCTGGGGCAGGGCCAGGGGGGCCTGCCAGGCCTCGCGGGGCCAGGAGCTGCGGGGCGAGGTGGCGATGCTGAAAGAAGGCCAGGAGGCACTGGGAGGCCGGTGGCTGGCAATGCAGGCGGGCTGGTGCCACGCACAGCACCAGGAGCTGGAGCAGCTGAGAGAGGAGAAGAAGAGGTGAGGAGGGGATCCGGGGTCTACCCTGCCCCCCAGTGCCCCAGACCTGGCACGCCCTGCCCCCCTGTACCTCAGGCCTGGCACCGCCCTGCCCCCCAGTGCCTCAGGCCTGGCACCACCCTGTGCGCCCCAGTGCCCCATGCCGGGCACCACCCTGCCCCCCAGTGCCCCAGGCCTGGCACCGCCCTTCCCTCCAGGCCTGGCACTGCCCTGTGCCCCCCAGTGCCCCATGCTGGGCACCGCCCTGCCCCCCTGTACCTCAGGCCTGGCACCGCCCTGCCCCCCAGTGCCCCATGCCGGGCACCGCCCTGCCCCCCAGTGCCCCAGGCCTGGCACCGCCCTGCCCCCCAGGCCTGGCACTGCCCTGTGCCCCCCAGTGCCCCAGGCCTGGCACCACCCTGCCCCCCTGTATCTCAGGCCTGGCACCGCCCTGCCCCCCAGTGCCTCAGGCCTGGCACCACCCTGTGCGCCCCAGTGCCCCATGCCGGGCACCACCCTGCCCCCCAGTGCCCCAGGCCTGGCACCGCCCTTCCCTCCAGGCCTGGCACTGCCCTGTGCCCCCCAGTGCCCCATGCTGGGCACCGCCCTGCCCCCCTGTACCTCAGGCCTGGCACCGCCCTGCCCCCCAGTGCCCCATGCCGGGCACCGCCCTGCCCCCCAGTGCCCCAGGCCTGGCACCGCCCTGCCCCCCAGTGCCCCAGGCCTGGCACCGCCCTGTGCCCCACAGTGCCCCACACCGGGCACCGCCTTGTGCCCCCCATGATGTCGCACTCCTGGTACCGGTGCTGCCTATGCATTCCCTATCCACCGCCTCCTGCCCCCAGCCACTTCCACCCCACCCGTGGCCGCGTCAGACGAGGGGACAGAGCCAAATCCCCACGCAATCCCATCTGCACCACTGCAGCCTAATGGGATGAGCCAGCTGGACCCCCGGGGCACTGACCGGCAGCGTCCCCCCTGCAGACACCGGAAGTTGCAGGAGCAGATGAATGCCGCGATACAGCTCACTGCGGAGAGGTGGGCACGCTGCACCACAACGTGGCCTGCGTGGAGGAGAGGATGGCCCACAGCACCCACAAGAGAGCCAGGGACATGTGGGTCAGGGCCGGGCACCGGGGGGAGGGGACGTGTGAGTAAGGGCCAGGCACTGGGGGGAGGGGACGTGTGGGTAAGGGCCGGGTACCAGGGGCAGGGGACGTGTGGGTAAGGGCCGGGCACTGGGGGCGGGGACGTGTGGGTCAGGGCCGGGCACCGGGGGGAAGGGTCGTGTGGGTCAGGGCCAGGCACCGGGGGGAAGGTCGTGTGGGTAAGGGCTGGGCACTGGGGGTGCAGGGACGTGTGGGTCAGGGCCGGGCACTGGGGGGAAGGGTCATGTGGGTAAGGGCTGGGCACCGGGGGGTGGGGTCATGTGGGTAAGGGCCAGGCACTGGGTGGGCAGGGACGTGTGGGTCAGGGCCGGGCACCGGGGGGCGGGGATGTGTGGGTCAGGGCCAGGCACCGGGGGGAAAGGTCGTGTGGGTAAGGGCCGGGCACTGGGGGGGCATGGATGTGTTGGTCAGGGCCGGGCACTGGGGGGTGGGGACATGTGGGTAAGGGCCGGGCACCAGGGGGCAGGGTCGTGTGGGTAAGGGCCGGGCACCGGGGGGAGGGGACGTGCGGGTCAGGGCCAGGCACCGGGGGGTGGGGACGTGTGGGTCAGGGCCGGGCACTGGGGGGAAAGGTCGTGTGGGTAAGGGCCGGGCACCGGGGGGAGGGGACGTGTGGGTCAGGGCCGGGCACCGGGGGGTGGGGACGTGTGGGTAAGGGCCGGGCACCAGGGGGAGGGGACGTGTGGGTAAGGACGGGAGTGTCGTGACATGGGGGTAAGAGCTGGGCATGGGGGGCAGGGAGGGGTGGGTCAGGGCTGGACACTGGGGTTGGGGACCTGTGGGTAAGGACCTGGGGAGCAGAGACATGGGGGTAAGGGCTCTGCACTGGGGTTGTGTGGGCAACAGATGGTCACTTTCTTACTCCCCAGGGTCTTCCCCATGGTCAGCTCCCCAGGATCCATGGGTCGGGGCTGGGGTGCCAGGCTGGGCCCCAGAGCGCCCTGCCCCATGGCGGGAGTCCTCGTCCATGGGCCGGGGCCCCAGACTGCCTGCCCCAAAAGGTGGAGCCCACGTTCCCCGTGGGCAGTGGAGCACAGCTGGGCCACCAGCCGGGGCAAAGCCCTGCATCCCCGGGACCCACCTCGGCCCCCCATCGCCCCACAGGAGGTGCTGGACGCTTTCCACACCCGCCTCTCCCAGCGGGAAGCCCAGCAGCAGGCAGCCCAGCTGGAGAAGCAGGACCGGAGCGGTGCCCCCCAGTGGCACCTCCACGGGCAGCTGGTGAACCTGGCCGTGGCCGTGGCCACCATCCTGCTGGTGTGCATCTCGGCCGCCTGGGCCTGCGGCCTGCCCCTGCTCCGCAGCCGCCGGCGGGCGCTCTCCACGCTGGGCGTGCTGGCTCTGCTCTCGCTGGCCGGGCACTGCTGGGAGGGCACCTGCTGGTAGCCAGGGTCCGCCCCGCCCGCCGGCACCAGCTCAGCAGCCAGGCGGCACTCGCTGATCTCCCGTGCCCAGTGCCCCCACCTGCAGACCCCCGCCTGCCTAGCCACAAGCCCACTCTCGGGCTCGCGTCTGATGATTAAAGGTCCTGGTGTTCCCGCGGCAGGGTGCCTTGTGGGATAGCGGGGGAGCAGGCATTAGCCGCGGACAGGTGCATCGTGGGACGGTGCAGGGGCAGGCGGGGTTAGCCGTGGCCGGGTGCACCATGGGACAGTGCCGGGAACCGGGTGTTAGCCGCGGCCGGGTGCATCGTGGGACGGTGCGGGGGCAGGCAAGGTTAGCTGTGGCCGGGTGCACCATGGGACGGTGCAGGGAACTGGGCGTTAGTCGTGGCAGGGTGCATCGTGGGACGGTGCAGGGAACCGGGCGTTAGCCACGGCCGGGTGCATCGTGGGATGGTGTGGGGGCAGCCGCGTTCGCCGTGGCCGGGTGCACCGTGGGACGGTGCAGGGAACCGGGTGTTAGCCGTGGCAGGGTGCCTCGTGGGACGGTGAGGGGGCAGGCGGGGTTAGCCGTGGCCGGATGCACTGTGGGACGGTGCAAGGAACTGGGTGTTAGCCGTGGCAGGGTGCATCGTGGGACGGTGCGGGGGCAGGCGGGGTTAGCTGTGGCCGGGTGCACCATGGGACGGTGCAGGGAACTGGACGTTAGTCGTGGCAGGGTGCATCGTGGGATGGTGCAGGGAACCGGGCGTTAGCCGTGGCAGGGTGCATCGTGGGACGGTGCGGGGGCAGGCAGGGTTAGCTGTGGCTGGGTGCACCATGGGACGGTGCAGGGAACTGGGCGTTAGTCGTGGCAGGGTGCATCATGGGATGGTGCAGGGAACCGGGCGTTAGCCGTGGCAGGGTGCATTGTGGGACGGTGCGGGGGCAGGCAGGGTTAGCTGTGGCTGGGTGCACCATGGGACGATGCAGGGAACTGGGCGTTAGTCGTGGCAGAGTGCATCGTGGGACGGTGCAGGGAACTGGGCGTTAGCCACAGCCGGGTAAATCATGGGACGGTGTGGGGGCAGCCATGTTCGCCGTGGCCAGGTGCACCATGGGACGGTGCAGGGAACCGGGCGTTAGCCATGGCAGGGTGCATCGTGGGACGGTGTGGGGGCAGCCACGTTCGCCGTGGCCGGGTGCATCGTGGGACAGTGCAGGGAACTGGGCGTTAGCCGTGGCAGGGTGCATCATGGGACGGTGTGGGGGCAGGCAGGGTTAGCTGTGGCTGGGTGCACCATGGGACGGTGCAGGGAACTGGGCGTTAGCCGTGGCAGGGTGCATCGTGGGACGGTGTGGGGGCAGGCAGGGTTAGCTGTGGCTGGGTGCACCATGGGACGGTGCAGGGAACTGGGCGATAGTCGTGGCAGGGTGCATTGTGGGACGGTGCAGGGAACCGGGCGTTAGCCATGGCTGGGTGCATCGTGGGACGGTGTGGGGGGGAGCCATGTTCGCCGTGGCCGGGTGCACCATGGGACGGTGCAGGGAACCGGGCGTTAGCCGTGGCAGGGTGCATCGTGGGACGGTGTGGGGGCAGCCACGTTTGCCGTGGCCGGGTGCACCATGGGACGGTTCAGGGAACCGGGCGCTGGCCGTGGCAGGGTGCATCGTGGGACGGTGCGGGGGCTGGCAGGGTTAGCTGTGGCCGGGTGCACCATGGGACGGTGCAGGGAACTGGGCGTTAGTCGTGGCAGGGTGCATCGTGGGACGGTGCAGGGAACCGGGCGTTAGCCACGGCCGGGTGCATCGTGGGACGGTGTGCGGGCAGCCATGTTCGCCGTGGCCGGGTGCACCATGGGACGGTGCAGGGAACCGGGCGTTAGCTGTGGCAGGGTGCATCATGGGACAGTGTGGGGGCAGCCACGTTTGCCGTGGCCGGGTGCACCATGGGACGGTGCAGGGAACCGGGCGTTAGCCGTGGCAGGGTGCATTGTGGGAAGGTGTGGGGGCAGCCACATTCGCCGTGGCCGGGTGCACCATGGGACGGTGCAGGGAACCGGGCGTTAGCCGTGGCAGGGTGCATCGTGGGACGGTGCGGGGGCAGGCAGGGTTAGCTGTGGCCGGGTGCACCATGGGACGGTGCAGGGAACTGGGCGTTAGTCGTGGCAGGGTGCATCGTGGGACGGTGCAGGGAACCGGGCGTTAGCCACGGCCGGGTGCATCGTGGGATGGTGTGGGGGCAGCCGCATTCGCCGTGGCCGGGTGCACCGTGGGACGGTGCAGGGAACCGGGTGTTAGCCGTGGCAGGGTGCCTCGTGGGACGGTGAGGGGGCAGGCGGGGTTAGCCGTAGCCGGGTGCACTGTGGGACGGTGCAAGGAACTGGGCGTTCGCCGTGGCAGGGTGCATCGTGGGACGGTGCGGGGGCAGGCGGGGTTAGCTGTGGCCGGGTGCACCATGGGACGGTGCAGGGAACTGGGCGTTAGTCGTGGCAGGGTGCATCGTGGGACGGTGCAGGGAACCGGGCGTTAGCCGTGGCAGGGTGCATCGTGGGACGGTGCGGGGGCAGGCAGGGTTAGCTGTGGCTGGGTGCACCATGGGACGGTGCAGGGAACTGGGCGTTAGTCGTGGCAGGGTGCATCGTGGGACGGTGCAGGGAACCGGGCGTTAGCCGTGGCAGGGTGCATCGTGGGACGGTGCGGGGGCAGGCAGGGTTAGCTGTGGCTGGGTGCACCATGGGACGGTGCAGGGAACTGGGCGTTAGTCGTGGCAGAGTGCATCGTGGGACGGTGCAGGGAACTGGGCGTTAGCCACAGCCGGGTGCATCATGGGACGGTGTGGGGGCAGCCATGTTCGCCGTGGCCGGGTGCACCATGGGACGGTGCAGGGAACCGGGCGTTAGCCGTGGCAGTGTGCATCGTGGGACGGTGTGGGGGCAGCCACGTTCGCCGTGGCCGGGTGCACCATGGGACGGTGGAGGGAACCGGGCGTTAGCCGTGGCAGGGTGCATCGTGGGACGGTGCGGGGGCAGGCGGCGTTACTCGTGGCTGGGTGCATCGTGGGACAGTGCAGGGAACTGGGCGTTAGCCGTGGCAGGGTGCATCGTGGGACGGTGTGGGGGCAGGCAGGGTTAGCTGTGGCTGGGTGCACCATGGGACGGTGCAGGGAACCGGGCGTTAGCCATGGCAGTGTGCATCGTGGGACGGTGTGGGGGCAGCCACGTTCGCCGTGGCCGGGTGCACCATGGGACGGTGGAGGGAACCGGGCGTTAGCCGTGGCAGGGTGCATCGTGGGACGGTGCGGGGGCAGGCGGCGTTACTCGTGGCTGGGTACATCGTGGGACAGTGCAGGGAACTGGGCGTTAGCCGTGGCAGGGTGCATCGTGGGACGGTGTGGGGGCAGGCAGGGTTAGCTGTGGCCGGGTGCACCATGGGACGGTGCAGGGAACTGGGCGATAGTCGTGGCAGGGTGCATCGTGGGACGGTGCAGGGAACCGGGCGTTAGCCATGGCCGGGTGCATCGTGGGACGGTGTGGGGGGGAGCCATGTTCGCCGTGGCCGGGTGCACCATGGGACGGTGCAGAGAACCGGGCGTTAGCCATGGCAGGGTGCATCGTGGGACAGTGTGGGGGCAGCCACGTTCGCCGTGGCTGGGTGCACCATGGGACGGTGCAGGGAACCGGGCGTTAGCCGTGGCAGGGTGCATCATGGGACAGTGTGGGGGCAGCCACGTTCGCCGTGGCCGGGTGCACCATGGGACGGTGCAGGGAACCGGGCGTTAGCTGTGGCAGGGTGCATCATGGGACAGTGTGGGGGCAGCCACGTTTGCCGTGGCCGGGTGCACCATGGGACGGTGCAGGGAACCGGGCGTTAGCCGTGGCAGGGTGCATTGTGGGAAGGTGTGGGGGCAGCCACATTCGCCGTGGCCGGGTGCACCATGGGACGGTGCAGGGAACCGGGCGTTAGCCGTGGCAGGGTGCATCGTGGGACGGTGCGGGGGCAGGCAGGGTTAGCTGTGGCCGGGTGCACCATGGGACGGTGCAGGGAACTGGGCGTTAGTCGTGGCAGGGTGCATCGTGGGACGGTGCAGGGAACCGGGCGTTAGCCACGGCCGGGTGCATCGTGGGATGGTGTGGGGGCAGCCGCATTCGCCGTGGCCGGGTGCACCGTGGGACGGTGCAGGGAACCGGGTGTTAGCCGTGGCAGGGTGCCTCGTGGGACGGTGAGGGGGCAGGCGGGGTTAGCCGTAGCCGGGTGCACTGTGGGACGGTGCAAGGAACTGGGCGTTCGCCGTGGCAGGGTGCATCGTGGGACGGTGCGGGGGCAGGCGGGGGTTAGCTGTGGCCGGGTGCACCATGGGACGGTGCAGGGAACTGGGCGTTAGTCGTGGCAGGGTGCATCGTGGGACGGTGCAGGGAACCGGGCGTTAGCCGTGGCAGGGTGCATCGTGGGACGGTGCGGGGGCAGGCAGGGTTAGCTGTGGCTGGGTGCACCATGGGACGGTGCAGGGAACTGGGCGTTAGTCGTGGCAGGGTGCATCGTGGGACGGTGCAGGGAACCGGGCGTTAGCCGTGGCAGGGTGCATCGTGGGACGGTGCGGGGGCAGGCAGGGTTAGCTGTGGCTGGGTGCACCATGGGACGGTGCAGGGAACTGGGCGTTAGTCGTGGCAGAGTGCATCGTGGGACGGTGCAGGGAACTGGGCGTTAGCCACAGCCGGGTGCATCATGGGACGGTGTGGGGGCAGCCATGTTCGCCGTGGCCGGGTGCACCATGGGACGGTGCAGGGAACCGGGCGTTAGCCGTGGCAGTGTGCATCGTGGGACGGTGTGGGGGCAGCCACGTTCGCCGTGGCCGGGTGCACCATGGGACGGTGGAGGGAACCGGGCGTTAGCCGTGGCAGGGTGCATCGTGGGACGGTGCGGGGGCAGGCGGCGTTACTCGTGGCTGGGTGCATCGTGGGACAGTGCAGGGAACTGGGCGTTAGCCGTGGCAGGGTGCATCGTGGGACGGTGTGGGGGCAGGCAGGGTTAGCTGTGGCTGGGTGCACCATGGGACGGTGCAGGGAACCGGGCGTTAGCCATGGCAGTGTGCATCGTGGGACGGTGTGGGGGGCAGCCACGTTCGCCGTGGCCGGGTGCACCATGGGACGGTGGAGGGAACCGGGCGTTAGCCGTGGCAGGGTGCATCGTGGGACGGTGCGGGGGCAGGCGGCGTTACTCGTGGCTGGGTACATCGTGGGACAGTGCAGGGAACTGGGCGTTAGCCGTGGCAGGGTGCATCGTGGGACGGTGTGGGGGCAGGCAGGGTTAGCTGTGGCCGGGTGCACCATGGGACGGTGCAGGGAACTGGGCGATAGTCGTGGCAGGGTGCATCGTGGGACGGTGCAGGGAACCGGGCGTTAGCCATGGCCGGGTGCATCGTGGGACGGTGTGGGGGGGAGCCATGTTCGCCGTGGCCGGGTGCACCATGGGACGGTGCAGAGAACCGGGCGTTAGCCATGGCAGGGTGCATCGTGGGACAGTGTGGGGGCAGCCACGTTCGCCGTGGCTGGGTGCACCATGGGACGGTGCAGGGAACCGGGCGTTAGCCGTGGCAGGGTGCATCATGGGACAGTGTGGGGGCAGCCACGTTCGCCGTGGCCGGGTGCACCATGGGACGGTGCAGGGAACTGGGCGTTAGCCATGGCAGGGGGCATCGTGGGACAGTGTGGGGGCAGCCACGTTCGCCGTGGCTGGGTGCACCATGGGACGGTGCAGGGAACCGGGCGTTAGCCGTGGCAGGGTGCATCGTGGGACGGTGTGGGGGCAGCCAAGTTTGCCTTGGCTGGGTGCACCATGGGACGGTGCAGGGAACCGGGCGTTAGCCGTGGCAGGGTGCATCGTGGGACAGTGTGGGGGCAGCCACGTTCGCCGTGGCTGGGTGCACCATGGGACGGTGCAGGGAACCGGGCGTTAGCCGTGGCAGGGTGCATCGTGGGACGGTGCGGGGGCAGGCAGGGTTAGCTGTGGCCGGGTGCACCATGGGATGGTGCAGGGAACTGGGCGTTAGTCGTGGCAGGGTGCATCGTGGGACGGTGCAGGGAACCGGGCGTTAGCCACGGCCGGGTGCATCGTGGGATGGTGTGCGGGCAGCCATGTTCGCCGTGGCCGGGTGCACCATGGGACGGTGCAGGGAACCGGGCGTTAGCTGTGGCAGGGTGCATCATGGGACAGTGTGGGGGCAGCCACGTTCGCCGTGGCCGGGTGCACCATGGGACGGTGCAGGGAACCGGGCGTTAGCCGTGGCAGGGTGCATTGTGGGAAGGTGTGGGGGCAGCCACATTCGCCGTGGCCGGGTGCACCATGGGACGGTGGAGGGAACCGGGCGTTAGCCGTGGCAGGGTGCATCGTGGGACGGTGCGGGGGCAGGCGGCGTTACTCGTGGCTGGGTGCATCGTGGGACAGTGCAGGGAACTGGGCGTTAGCCGTGGCAGGGTGCATCGTGGGACGGTGCGGGGGCAGGCAGGGTTAGCTGTGGCTGGGTGCACCATGGGACGGTGCAGGGAACTGGGCGATAGTCGTGGCAGGGTGCATCGTGGGACGGTGCAGGGAACCGGGCGTTAGCCATGGCCGGGTGCATCGTGGGACGGTGTGGGGGGGAGCCATGTTCGCCGTGGCCGGGTGCACCATGGGACGGTGCAGAGAACCGGGCGTTAGCCATGGCAGAGTGCATCGTGGGACAGTGTGGGGGCAGCCACGTTCACCGTGGCTGGGTGCACCATGGGACGGTGCAGGGAACCGGGCGTTAGCCGTGGCAGGGTGCATCGTGGGACGGTGTGGGGGCAGCCACGTTTGCCGTGGCCGGGTGCACCATGGGACGGTGCAGGGAACCGGGCGTTAGCCGTGGCAGGGTGCATCGTGGGACGGTGCGGGGGCAGGCAGGGTTAGCTGTGGCCGGGTGCACCATGGGATGGTGCAGGGAACTGGGCGATAGTCGTGGCAGGGTGCATCGTGGGACGGTGCAGGGAACCGGGTGTTAGCCATGTCCGGGTGCATCGTGGGACGGTGTGGGGGGGAGCCATGTTCGCCGTGGCCGGGGTGCACCATGGGACGGTGCAGGGAACCGGGCGTTAGCCATGGCAGGGTGCATCGTGGGACAGTGTGGGGGCAGCCACGTTCGCCGTGGCTGGGTGCACCATGGGACGGTGCAGGGAACCGGGCGTTAGCCGTGGCAGGGTGCATCGTGGGACGGTGTGGGGGCAGCCACGTTTGCCGTGGCTGGGTGCACCATGGGACGGTGCAGGGAACCGGGCGTTAGCCGTGGCAGGGTGCATCGTGGGACGGTGCGGGGGCAGGCAGGGTTAGCTGTGGCCGGGTGCACCATGGGATGGTGCAGGGAACTGGGCGTTAGTCGTGGCAGGGTGCATCGTGGGACGGTGCAGGGAACCGGGCGTTAGCCACGGCCGGGTGCATCGTGGGATGGTGTGCGGGCAGCCATGTTCGCCGTGGCCGGGTGCACCATGGGACGGTGCAGGGAACCGGGCGTTAGCTGTGGCAGGGTGCATCATGGGACAGTGTGGGGGCAGCCACGTTCGCCGTGGCCGGGGTGCACCATGGGACGGTGCAGGGAACCGGGCGTTAGCCGTGGCAGGGTGCATTGTGGGAAGGTGTGGGGGCAGCCACATTCGCCGTGGCCGGGTGCACCATGGGACGGTGGAGGGAACCGGGCGTTAGCCGTGGCAGGGTGCATCGTGGGACGGTGCGGGGGCAGGCGGGGTTAGCTGTGGCCGGGTGCACCATGGGACGGTGCAGGGAACTGGGCGTTAGTCGTGGCAGGGTGCATCGTGGGACGGTGCAGGGAACCGGGCGTTAGCCGTGGCAGGGTGCATCGTGGGACGGTGCGGGGGCAGGCAGGGTTAGCTGTGGCTGGGTGCACCATGGGACGGTGCAGGGAACTGGGCGTTAGTCGTGGCAGAGTGCATCGTGGGACGGTGCAGGGAACTGGGCGTTAGCCACAGCCGGGTGCATCATGGGACGGTGTGGGGGCAGCCATGTTCGCCGTGGCCGGGTGCACCATGGGACGGTGCAGGGAACCGGGCGTTAGCCATGGCAGTGTGCATCGTGGGACGGTGTGGGGGCAGCCACGTTCGCCGTGGCCGGGTGCACCATGGGACGGTGGAGGGAACCGGGCGTTAGCCGTGGCAGGGTGCATCGTGGGACGGTGCGGGGGCAGGCGGCGTTACTCGTGGCTGGGTGCATCGTGGGACAGTGCAGGGAACTGGGCGTTAGCCGTGGCAGGGTGCATCGTGGGACGGTGTGGGGGGCAGGCAGGGTTAGCTGTGGCTGGGTGCACCATGGGACGGTGCAGGGAACTGGGCGATAGTCGTGGCAGGGTGCATCATGGGACGGTGCAGGGAACCGGGCGTTAGCCATGGCCGGGTGCATCGTGGGACGGTGTGGGGGTGAGCCATGTTCGCCGTGGCCGGGTGCACCATGGGACGGTGCAGGGAACCGGGCGTTAGCCATGGCAGGGTGCATCGTGGGACGGTGCGGGGGCAGGCAGGGTTAGCTGTCGCCGGGTGCACCATGGGACGGTGCAGGGAACTGGGCGTTAGTCGTGGCAGGGTGCATCGTGGGACGGTGCAGGGAACCGGGCGTTAGCCACGGGTGGGTGCATCGTGGGACGGTGTGCGGGCAGCCATGTTCGCCGTGGCCGGGTGCACCATGGGACGGTGCAGGGAACCAGGCGTTAGCCGTGGCAGGGTGCATCGTGGGACGGTGTGGGGGAGCCACGTTCGCCGTGGCCGGGTGCACCATGGGACGGTGCAGGGAACCGGGCGTTAGCCGTGGCAGGGTGTATCGTGGGACGGTGCGGGGGCAGGTGGGGTTAGCTGTGGCAGGGGCCATCGTGGGATGGTGCAGGGAACCAGGTGTTAGCCGCGGCCTGGGTGCATCGTGGTACGGTGCGGGGGCAGCTGCGTTCACCGTGGCCGGGTGCACCGTGGGACGGTGCATGGAATGGGGCTTTAGCCGCGGCAGGGTGCATCGTGGGACGGTGCGGGGTACCGGGCGTTAGCCGTGGCAGCGTTAGCCACATTAGCCACGTTAGCATCGTGGGACGCGTCAGCCGTGGCATTGGCTATCGTAGCTCCTCATCTGTTGTGAAAGGGCTACCCCCCAAATACACCCCCAGAATCCCAGCTGCTGCCCTGGCTGGCGATATGCCCCTACTAAAGGCAGCTCCACCCCCTGAATCCTGGACCCCCGCGGCACCCGTGTGGGCTCCTCGGAGAAAGCTGGAGAGCTGGGTACAGAAGTTACAAACCTTTATTGGCTACGGTACAGCCGGCCGTGGCGCCAGCCCCGGTGCACCGAGGGGGGTGGCGCCTGGCTGGGCATTTGTCCGGTTCTCTGTCCCTGCGTTGCTAGCTAGGCTCCTTATCAAACACTATTTACAGGGGGGCTGGCCAGGGCTGGGGCCGGGGCACGGCCAGCCTGTGGGGGGTGGAACGTGAGAGGGGATGATTCTCCGTCGCTCCGCTCAGGTGCAGCCACCTCTGGGGCAAAGCAGCATCACCCCACACACCTGCCCTGCTGAGATGCAGCCGCCTCGGGCGGAGGGACCTGTCCCCACACACCTGACCCCACTGGGACGCAGCCAGCTCCGGGGCAAAGTGTCCTCTCCCCACACAGCCGGCCTGGCTGAGATGCAGCCACCTCTGGGGTGGACCGAAACGCTCCCAGAACAGCTCAGGTTCCCTTTCCAGTAGAGCAATGACTTGTGCTCGAGGGGCGGAGCGACAGAGAATCATGACGGGGGCGGAGCCCAGGCAGCTCTTGTGGGGAGGTGGGGCTGATGCTTTACAAAAGCTAAACTCTGCTGGCCCCTGCTGGACAGAAAGGGGCCTCACCCCCCCCCCCCGTGTGGGGGCGGAGCCAACCATTGGTGGGGTGGAGTCTCCTGAGGAGGCGAGGCAAAGTGGGGGAGAAGAGACAGTACTTCATATGCTCAAGAGGGATCCATACTGTGTGGGGGCGGGGGGGGGAAGAGTCCCATCCGTCCGTCCATCTGTCTGTCGGTCCGTGGGGGTCCCTCCTATGCCGGCGACACCGAGGAGTTGGAGACGGAGGAAACCTCGGTGCGGGAGGTGGAGGAGAGCTCCGAGCCGTCGTCCACCTTCTTCCCAAACAGCTGCATTATGCAGTTACGGAACTGGGGGGAGAGATGCAGGGTTGGGGGGGGGCACGGCGCTGGGAGGTCCCCCATAGGGCCGGGCAGGCAGCTGCTCCCGTTGTGAACCAGGTTCCCCATCTACTTCCCCCTCCATCCCTCCACCACTCACCTGCACCTTCACCCGTCTGTCCGTCCACCTGCACATCGACCACCCCTTCCTCCATCCATCCATCCATCGATCTACTTGTCTACTATCCCTTCATCCATCCACCCACCACCCCTTCATCCATTCATCCACCCCTCCATCCAACTATCCCTTCATCCATCCACCCACCACCCCTTCATCCATTCATCCACCCCTCCATCCACCTACCTGTCTACTGTCCCTTCATCCAGCCATCCACCTACCCACTACCCCTCTATCCACCTACCTGTCTACTATCCATCCATCCATCCACCTACCCACTACCCCCCATCTATTCATCCACCCACCCATCCATTTACCCACTACCCCTCCATCCATTCATCACCCACCCATCCACCTACCCACTACCCCTCCATCCATCCATTCATCCACCCACCCATCCATCCATCCATCCACTTACCTGTCTATTATCCCTTTATCCATCCATCTACCCACTATCCCTTCTTCCATGCATCTACCCACTACCCCTCCATTCATCCATCCATCCATCCACCTGTCTACTATCCCTTCATCCATCCACCCACCTGCTCTTTGATCCGTCTGTCTGTCCACCCATCCACCTACCACCCCTTCATCCATCTACCAACCTTTCATCCATCCACCCATCCTTCTACCCTTTCATGCACCCACTCACCCTCCACTATCCCTCCCTCCATCCATCCATCGATCTGTCCATCACTCCATCTATCCACCCATCCATCCATCCCTCCCTCCCTCCCCCATCCACCTATCCCTCCAACCCCGACACACTGCTCCCCATACACGCCCATCCCTCCATTCATCCACCCACCCACTCACTTAACCACCCATCCCTCCAACCCCTCCATACCCCCTCTGTCTGTGGCCCCAGAGCCCAGGCGGCGTGCCTGGACCCGCCTCCATCCCCCGAGAGCCGCAGGCCGCGAGCGACTCACCTGCCTGTTCATGAAGACGTAGATAATGGGGTTGTAGATGGTGGCGCTCTTGGCAAAGTAGGCGGGCAGAGCAGCCGCCAGCGGGTGGAAGGCGTAGCCAGGGTTGGCGGCAGCGAAGCAGGCGAAGAAGGTGTAGGGGCCCCAGCAGAAGATGTAGGCAATGATCATGACCACCACCATGCGTGACACTTCCTTCTCCGCCTTCTGGGTGGACTCCGATTCCTTCTGCTGGGCTGCCACTGCTGCGGGAGAGGAAGCCAGGGTGAGAGCAAGGCCTGGGGGTTGCGAGCTGCCAACTGTGACGAAGTGGGACTGTTCTTAACGTTTCCTCTGAATAGTGTGGGGGTGCCTCAGTTTCCCCTAGGCAGTTCTTAAGTCTCTAGGGGGTGGGATAAGGCGGGGGTGTAATGGTTGCAGAGCAAAGGGCCAGGGTACATTAATGGCTGACACTCTGTCTCCTGGCCACTGATGGCCTGGGCCCTTCCCCCTGCCAGGTGAGAGCTAAAGGATTGGAGAACAAAGGGATCCGGTGACCTCCTGGGCCCGGGAAAGGGACAAAGCCCAGGGGAGGGGGGGCGGGAGAGAGTTTTTCAGTTTGGGGCTGGCTGGGACATGGAGTGAAGGGCAGACGGGGTGTCTGGCTCACTGACCCCCAGAATGGACCCAGCTGAGGGGTCCTGTTCTCTGCACCTACAAGCTCTGTGTTAGACCATGTTTCTGTCATCCAATAAACCTTCTGTTTCCCCGGCTGGCTGAGAGTCCCGTCTGGCTGCGGAGTTGGGGGGCAGGACCCTCTGCGCCCCCCCAGGACCCCGCCTGGGCAGACTGGCTGGGGGAAGCGCACGGAGGGGCAGAGGAGGCTGGAGGCTCCGGGGTCAGACCCAGGAAGGGGGAAGCCGGGTGAGCTGTGTGTCCTGCAGACAGGCTGCTCCCCGAGAGGAGACTCCCCCAGAGTCCTGCCCGGCTTCGTGGGGAGCTGGTCAGAGCATCGCCCGGGGACTCCGTGACAACACCAAGCTGTTAGCCAGTCAACCAACCATGGCAAGCTGGGCTTCTTCGGGCTGCAGTAGGTCAACCAGACCAGTGGGCAACCTCTTGGCCCGCCAGCCACCAAACATGGGCAAGTTAGACTACCCCACCTACCCCCTGGGGCTGGGTAGATCAACTAGGCTTATGAGAAGGCTCTTGGCCAGCCAGCCAACCAGCCATGATCAAGCTGGGCCTGTTATTGGGCCTCACGGGCTGAGGTAGGTTGGCGAGGCCAGTGGAATGCTCTTGGCCAAGCAACACTATTGACCAGCTGGGCACCGCACTGGGGTGTATGGGGCATGTCAACCTGGGCAATGGGAAGGCTCTTGGCCAAACAGCCAACCAACCAGAGGCACGCTGGGCTCCTTGTTGAGCCCCTGGAGTCAGTGTAGGGTTAGTAGGCCAGTGGGAAGGTCCTTGGCCAATTTTGGGGTCCCCTGTGGAGGGTCTGGGGGGAGCTCACCGTGCGGATGGCCATCCACACTTGCAGATAGCAGAGGACGATGACGCTGAGTGGGATGAAGCAGCAGGTGATCATCAGCAATCATGTAGGACTGGACCCCGGGTCTGAGCTGCCACTGAACACATCTGGGCCACAGGAGGTCTTCAAGCCATGGGGCCAGTACCTGGAGGGGGGTGGGGCAGTCAGGGGAGGGGACACAAGTTCCCTCACCCAACCCACCTTACAGTCACTCTTCCCCCTACCTATACTTCTCCTCCACAATGCACTTCTCTTGCCCCGCACTTCTGACCCAGACCTCTTCCCAGAGATACCCCACCCCCACCCTACAACCCCAATTTGGAGACATCTTCCACCACAGCTCACCCCAGAGACCCTACACACTGCTTCCCTCCACTCAGGCTGCTTCCTTCCTCCCTCTCACACCCATACCCCTGTCCCCTTCCATTCACCCCCTCCCTCCGCAGAGACCCCTCCATCCTCCCTACCCCCCTCTATCTATCTAGCTGTGACGTTATTGACTTGAACTGGGACCATATAGAACATTGTTGCAACCAAGGTCCTGTAGTGCACCAAATCTTGTATGAGGTGTCTAAGACAAGGTCATGGTTGGCTGGTTAGGGTGATGCGATCTGGGTGCGTGTATCCGTTTTGTATTTAAAGTGATCAGCATTGGCTCTGTCCTGTCTGTAGTTCAAACTTGTGCTGTGCTTCTGGGGACACCCCAGACACGTTGGGGTCAGCTCTGCCTAGCCCGCTGGACGGCCCATTAAGGACCATCAGCGACACAACTGACCCATTGAGAGAAGGCAGACACGCCTGGGGACTCAGCCAGGCAGACGGGGCCCTGCCTACGGACAGGACTCTGGGGTTTGTCCAGGCCATGGGCTGGGCAGCTTGTCCTTGGGACAAAGGAAGCAGAGGCCACATGGCAGGAGACTCTCACAGGCCCTGGAGACCCCTCCATCTTGTCGTCAGTCCTGCGTCCGGCCTCTGGAGGGACCTGGCTACACGGAAGCTCTGGACCAAGGGCTGAAGGACCCGTCCCAGCTGGGGATGTTCTCAGAGACTGGATGGGAACCA